>NC_079514.1:21243077-21412992 GCF_000801105.2 Raphanus sativus | reverse complement strand
TTCACAAATCCAAACAAAAACGCTTTCTGCTGGTCCTCACAGATTTCTTTTCGAAATGGGTAGAAGCCGAATCTTACGCAAGTATAAAGGACGCACAAGTCAAAAATTTAGTATGGAAAAACATTATCTGTAGGCATGGAATTCCATACGAAATAGTAACGGATAACGGATCCCAGTTCATCTCTACCCGCTTCGAAGCATTTTGCGAAAAATGGAAGATACGATTAAACAAATCAACTCCCAGATATCTGCAGTGCAACGGACAGGCAGAAACAATCAATAAGACCGTCCTTGACGGACTTAAGAAACGCCTGGACGAAAAGAAAGGGAGATGGGCGGAGGAACTCGAAGTTGTCCTCTGGTCACACCGCACAACTCCGAGACGAGGAACGGGAGAAACACCCTTCGCCCGCGTATACGGCACCGAATGCATGATTCCCGCGGAAGTCGAATTTCCCGGGATCCGTAGACGGCTTCTCCCAGAACGGGAAGAAATAAACTGTTTGATCGGAAAACGGTTCTATGCTAAAGTAGACAGATTTCGATTGTGGGTTTAGTCGAAGACGTTTTTACCGGAGCTCGGAAGCTGTCGGTCAGAAAAGTACAACGGCGAGAATACAAGATGAAAACCCTAATTCTAGCCGCCAAGTGAGTGAGCGTGATTTCGGATCCTTTCCTCGTTGTCCCTTCGTCCTCTTTTATAGCTGACGTCCTCTTGATCCCATGACCTAATCTTCGTGACCTAAGCTCGATGGGCTTTTCGCCCGTGGGCCGGGCGTCGTTACTTCAACTCAACGGGCTTTTCCGCGCCGTTCTGTCGGGAGTCGGGCCGACGCGGAATCGTCAGTGGGCCGGGTCATCTATTATTCGGGCCTTGTGGGAGGACGTGAATCCTGTCCCTACAGTAAGTCCCCCCCCAGTTTATTGATGGGAGGCGCGGGCCGAGCTCGATGAATTGTGAAGGAGATGGTTTGAATGATAGATGAACCGAGTTACGGTGACGCGGGGGTGAACCGTTTCGATGTCGACGTCCACTCGGTGTTGCAGTTTTAATTTGTTGGTTTGGAGATCGGTATTGAATTCTCTCTAAACCGTTGGATTTTGCTGGTTAGTTTTGGTTATCGGGGGAAATCGGACCGGTGTTTCGGTCTGGTGATTGTCGGTTTAAACCGACGGTTCGTTACGGTTTACTCCGGTTCTCCGAGAAGACGAAGCGACGCGTTGGTTTAATGAGGCAATTAATGTCTAATCAAGGCCCAATTAGGCCCAGGTAGACCTAATTATGACGCCTCGATTAGACGCGAACCCCTCTCTCCTATATATAGCGCCTTCCCCTTTCATTTCTCTCATTTCTTCTCCGCGAGACCAGGTACTTTCTCTCTCTTCCTCCACTTCTCTCTCTAGTTGTTGTTGTAGAATATATAGCGGTATGTCGGCGAGTCGGAAATTAACGAGGGAGCAGAAAGGGAAGAAGATAGCGAGTGGATCTGACGCTGCGGGAATCGGAGGCGAGGCCGAGCGAATCCATCGAGAGGCGATGATGGATACTGTGAATATGGACCGTGCGCAGAGGCTGTTAGTATCCGAGTCGGCGCAGCTTCACAGGGAAGAGAGAGAAGGGACGGCTTCTCGGACCCGAGAGTGCGGGAGGGATGGTCAAGGGGGAGCGAAAGACCGAGGTCCCGTTCCTGCCTGCATTCCGATGGTCTTTTTCCCCGAAGGAATCTTCGAGGAACTCTCAGCCTTGCCTCCTGAATTTATCCGTTCTCCTGACGTGGTGGGGCAGGATTGGGGCAATGTGGAAGGAACTCGATCGACAGCGAGCAGCGTGAAAAAGCTACTCCGGGATTTCCGAGGGACCGGGGTGACTTTCTTGATACCTTCGTCGGATCAGAGACCGTGGTCTCCTCCGCTCGGCTATCAGTGCGTCTACGAGTCCTATTTCCAGAAGGACACCAAGTTGTGGTTCCCGATTCCTAGATTGGTGACTTCATACGCGAGACGTCGGGACGCGGCGATAAGTCAGTTTCTGAACGGATCGTACCGACTAGCCGTAGCACTGATGGTGATGGCTGCTGAGAACGACGTGTCGCTAAGTGTTCGAGTCTTCGAGGAATTAACATCCGTTCAGACGATGAACGATGGGCTTTGGGTTGTCAAGATGCGCCCGAGCTATAACGTGGTCACCGGGTATCCGAGCAAGACGAATGACTGGCAAAGACACTACTTTTACATTAGGGCGGACGAGTCGGCCTTCGAGGATCCTCCCAACGACGACTATCGGGTCCTATGGAACCCTGATATTGGTAGATCGCTTTGATTATCTGAGATGTGTCTCCGGGTTGCTAACCTTCTGCTTTTTCTTCGTGTTTATCATTTGTGCAGTTGACCATCCGACGTCTGCTACATACCCGGAGGATTTTATCGCGAGTGCTCGCGAGGTTGCTTTGCTTCGTCAGGAGAACTGGAGCACGATTACTCGGGAGAGAATTCGCAGGAGCATCAATAGGATATCGAGAAGTAAGTACTGCTCCCTTTCCTTCACTTATGTTTTTGTTTTCAAGGTTGAGGGGGGCTTGCTCCAACGACTAACCTCCTTTTCGTATCTCCTTTCAGGGGATTGGGATTCCAGCATTCCCTCGGTTGGCGTTCCTGGTAAAAGACGTCTCTCGCTTTTCACCACGCGTGTTCAGAAACTGATCAACGAAGCTAGGAAGATGAGGCCTCAACCGAATTTGAGCGAGCTGATAAGGGCTCAGCTAAGCCTTCCGAGGGCCGATCCTCCGCGCTTGGCGGCGCCAGTTGTCGAAAGCCCCCCGCTGGTTGTCTCGAGGGATGGATCCCCGACTCGTGGTGGAGACTCTCCGACTGGGGATCTGACCGTAGATGTTCAGCAGGCTGGAGGGGGTTCCGAGGATGCTCCGGTGGCAACTCCCGGTCCGGCAAAAAAGAAGGGAAAGAAGAGGTCCCGGCGCGATTCTCTGGCTGAAGGGGATCAAGAGGATGAGCCCGCCAAACATCCGGGGAGTGAGGGCCCTCCTAAGAAGAAAAAGAAGGAAGGCAAAGTCAGCGAAGGACCGCTCTCTCAGGAAGGGGCCAAATCTCAGGAGGATGTTGGCGAAAATGCGGTTGCTGATCCCTCAGAAGAGGCGGAAGACGCTTCCCCCGAGGCGCGGCTTCTATTGAACAGGAGAAAGAAGAAGAAGGGTCCTAGCGATGGAGGTGTTCAAAGCGAGGACCCGCCAGCTCCGGCTCCTACGATGGCCACGGTGCAGCCGTCGACTTCTAAGACTCCGAATGTTCGGAGCGCTGCTCCGAAGAGAGGTCCTCCAGAGTTCCCCGATAAAGTACGGTTCGAGTACGACGGGACGACCCCCCTTATTTATGCTCCGGACAAATGCGCGGAGTTGGTGAGTCAGATTAATGGTGGTCCTCGCCCATTGCTCCTGAACGATCTTATCTTCAGAAAAGAGTATACCGATGCTGCCCAAGCCAGACTTCGGGTAACGGTTCTCCTTTTCTTTGATTTAGCATGAAGTGTTGCTGTTTGATCTTTCATTTTGGAGAAGTGCTAATCATATCTTCGATTTTTCGTTTTGCAGAGCGACGGGAGCATGAACTTCCTCGTAGAGTTGTACGATTCCGAGCTTAAGGCGACTCGCACCGAGCTGCGACGCTCCGAGAAATTGGTGGCGGCCAAAGATGCTTTTATCAAGAGGAAGAAAGCCGAGTGGACGGCCGAAACTGACAAGCTCAAAGAGAAGGCGTCCCGCGCGATCTCTCGTCGAAAGGCTCAGAAGGAGAAGTTGGCTACTACCGAGGCCGCGTTGGGCACTGCTCAAGAGACCGTGGGGATCCTTGAAACTGAGATAGCCCTGATGAAGGAAAAGGAAGAAGAGATGGAGAAGGATCAGGCAAAGATCGTCGAGCAGCACCAGAGGAAGATCGAGCACCAGGCGAGGGAGATCGAACGACTGAAGCGTTCTCGAGTCTTCGAGGTGACGCAGGAGAGGATTCGCGTTCAGACTGAAATGATCGCGAAATGCAACAGGCGCTTCCGCAACATCATGGACCGGGAGAAGCGTCGCGGACCTTTCGATGATGCCAACGCCATGTATAATCAGGCGTATGGGACGAGGTCTTGCCTTGAGGTTCTGCTGGAAGCAGGCCGCGACATTCCGCAGGATACCATCGATATGTTTGCGGTTCGGGAGAAGGAGTATGATCAGGCAGCTAAGGAGCTCAACGTGGGAGATATTCCAGAAAGCGATCTTGCTCTTTCTCCACTCGTGTTGCCTTCTCAGTTTGTCGATGAGAGGATGCTCGCCGGCCTTAATACCTTCGGGTCCAACTCCAATCTGATCGACCCGAAAGACGCGGCTGCTCTTTCGGACTCGGTTGCTGAAGGATGTGGAGGCCGGGAGCTCGGTGAAGATCCTCCCCGAGAGGTGGTTTCAGTAGACGATCTTGCTGGTGCTCCGACTCCCATTGATCAAACTCTGGAAAAAGAAGCCTTGGAGAAGGGGACAGTTTCTGACGTAGCCGAGAAGGGATCTCCGATTCTTCTCATGTCGGACTCCTCTGCTGAGGATCAAGCGGACGACCAAAGCGGGGAAGAGGTTGAGGACCAGGGGGTTCTCTCCAATCAGGAACAAGGAGATGGTACCGATCTCGAGGCGCCAGCGGAACCGAGTGGACGAGGTGAAGACGAGGGACGTGGATCCGGAGGGCAGAGGACGGAGGCTCAGAGGCCCGAGGAGCAAGGACCGGATGCGACTGAAGATCCTGCTGAGGATTGAACCACCTTTCTTTTCTCTTTTTATTGTTTTGGTCATTGTTTTCGGACCGTTCCTGCTACTCTTTTCCTTTATGCCTCGTGAGGCTTCGCTTTTAAAACTTGTAGCACTTTGTTGATTTGCCTGTCGATTGGTTCAACTTTTGGACAAACAATGATTTTCTTTTAGGAATGATGATTGTTTTTTAAAATGGTGGGTTGAATCCCGACTTTTGTTGTGTTGAACGTCCGTTCGTTGTCTTAATCTTCGTCATTTCTTCTTTTGAGAATGTGAAGATGATTGTGGACTCTTTTAAACTTAGAGAAAATTTCAGACATTGACGGTTCTATTGATTTCGAAGTAATCCCAAAGTTTTTGGTTGGCCAAACCGTTGCTTTACAAATTACGAAATAACAGAGTCATTGTCTCGACCGACTAGTGGTAGCGACACGACCGTGTTCCCGCGAATATGTGTCTGATCAGGACTCATTCGCCGACGGGGCGAGCATCGTTGTACGTTTGCGAGAGGACTGGGCCGAGCTCGCGTATAGATATCGCTATGAGGGGACGGACCCTCGTGTTATGGGATTTTCTTCTCGGAGAAGGTTTGTTTTTTTTTTGTTACAGCTGGACCGGTTAAGGCTGCCTACGTACCTCGGATGAGGATCAAGCCATTCGTAGTTCGGGTTTTGTGAGTAAGAGTGACCGTGAAGTGCACTTACTCGGTTGCACGGGCAAGAGTGACCGAAGGATGCACTTGCCCGGGTTTTTTTTTTTTTTTTTTTTTTTTTTTTTTTTTTTTTTTTTTTGGTGGCGATCACCTTACGAGTAGAAGCGTCGTAGATGCATGGAGTTCCAAGCGCGAGGTACTGCGTCTCCATGAGAAGTTTCAAGTCGGAAAACTCCGGGCCGTATGACTTGTGTAATCTTGTACGGGCCTTCCCAATTGGCGCCTAATTTGCCGGCTTTCCACTCTTTAGTGTTTTCGAACACTTTGCGTAGGACGAGGTCTCCGAGTTCGAGAGGTCGGGATCGAACCTTCTTATTATAATAGCTCTCGATCTGGTTCTGGTAATTCTGGATACGGAGTAGCGCTTGGTCGCGTCTTTCCTCGATATTGTCCAGAGCGTCGAGGAGCATGTCTCGGTTGATCTCGTTGTGAAGAGGCATCTTGGAACGTCTTAAGCTGGTGACGTTAACCTCGGCTGGTTCCATTGCCTCAACCCCGTATGCTAGCGAAAAGGGGGTAGCTTGTGTTGCTCCCCGAGGTGTCGTGCGGTGAGACCATAGAACGCCATCTAGTTCGTCTGCCCAGCATCTTTTTTTGAGGTCGAGTCGTTTCTTCAGACCATCGATGATGGTTTTGTTCGTTGACTCGGCTTGTCCGTTGCACTGCGGGTACCTCGGCGTCGCGGTGTTGAGACGGATTCTCCATTTCTCACAGAACTCACGGAAGTTGTGCGAGATAAATTGGGATCCATTGTCGGTGACTATTTCATAAGGAAGTCCGTGACGGCAAATGATGTTTTTCCAGACGAACTTCTGTACTTCTTTGTCGGTGACGTTTGCGTATGCCTCTGCTTCCACCCACTTTGTGAAATAGTCAGTTAAGACAAGGATGAAGCGCTTTTGCCTGGAGTTCGGCAATGGGCCAATGATGTCCATTCCCCACCGCATGAAAGGGTATGGTGCGGTCATGGTTCGGAGGAGTTCGGTCGGACTGTGGATCGTAGAGGCGTGGCGTTGGCATTTGTCGCAGTGACGAACGTAGGAGTCGCAATCTGTGTTCATTGACGGCCAGTAGAAACCGAGATTCTTGATCTTCAGAGCGAGAGCTCGTCCTCCTGAGTGATTACCTGCCGCGCCTTCGTGGGTTTCGGCCATAACGAGCCTCGTCTGTTCGCCATGGATACATTTGAGGAGAACTTTAGTGGCGGTCCATCGGTGGAGCTCACCTTCGGTGACGACGTAATGCGCGCTGCGTCGCTTCAATCGCCTTGCTTCCCATTTATCCGTGGGTAACGTTCCATGGGCGAGGAAGTTAATGAACTCGAGACGCCAGTCGGTTGTTTGATCATCGTCAATCATCGTGGGGGAATCGTCAATGGGAGATGCCGCTTCGGTGACCGAAGCAACGGTCCCTCCTTCCTGATCAATGCTGGGCTTCTCGATTCGGTGGATTGGAATCGTCCGCTTTACTTGATCGTGGAGCTTGCTACCGAGGGCAGCGAGAGCGTCTGCGCAGATGTTCTCCCCTCGGGGGACTTTCGTTAGTTCAAAGAACTCGAAACCTTTGGCTAGGTCTTGGACGATGCGAAGGTAGGAATCCATTCGGTCGTTTCGTACGTCGTAATCTCCGTGGTACTGACTGACGACAAGCTGGGAGTCGCAATACGCGCTTAGTCGTTTAACTTTGACTGCTTGGGCGAGACGGAGTCCCGCAATGAGAGACTCGTATTCTGCCTCGTTGTTTGAAGCGTTAAAACCGAAGGTGAAGGATTGTCGGATCAATTCTCCGGTTGGCGACTGCAACTGGACGCCTGCGCCCGAGCCTTTGTTCGTGGAGGAACCGTCCACGTGCAATATCCAGTTGTTACTGGGTAGGACGAGGTCTTGTTCGAGCTCTGGCGTGAGCTCGATGAGGAAATCAGCAAGGACTTGTGACTTGGCCGCTGTGCGGTTCTTGTACGTTATGTCGTGAGCGCTAAGTTCCATTGCCCATTTAGTCAATCTTCCTGACTGATTCGTGTTCTGCATCACCGTCCGTAGAGGCTGGTTGGAGAGAACCTCGATACTGTGTGACTGGAAGTAGGGGCGGAGTTTACGAGCCGAGGTAACGACAGCAAGGGCCATTTTCTCCAGAGTTGGGTAGCGGGTTTCCGCTTCGGTCATGCGTTTGCTGATGTAAAAAATGGGTTTCTGTTCGCCTCGGTCTTCTCGGATGAGGACGCTGCTAACTGCTGAAGAAGTGACTGCGATATAAAGAGACAGGATATCACCGACTTCCGGTTTCGCGAGGACCGGTGGTGTAGTGAGGTATTGCTTGAGTTGAGAGAATGCCTCTTCGCACTTATCGTCCCATACGAATCGTCTGTTCCCTCGCAACAACTCGTAGAAAGGAAGACACTTGTCGGTTGATCGGGAGATAAACCTGTTGAGGGCCGCGATTCTGCCCGTTAGACGCTGCACCTCTCTACTGTTCTTTGGACTGGGTAGGTCGAGGATTGCTGATATCTGCTTCGGGTTGGCCTCGATGCCTCGCTGGGTCACTATGTATCCGAGGAACTCGCCCGAGGTGACGCCGAATGTGCATTTGGCCGGGTTGAGTTTCATCCCATACTCGTTTAGCGTCGTGAAACAATCGCGCAGATGGTCGAGGTGATCGCTCGCGTGAAGCGATTTGACTAGCATGTCATCGATGTATACTTCCATGGTGTTGCCCAGTCTGTCAGCAAACATCTTATTGACGAGGCGCTGGTAAGTCGCTCCAGCGTTCTTCAGGCCGAAAGGCATGACCTTGTAGCAGTAGGTTCCCCGATCAGTGATGAAAGCGGTCTTCTCTCGGTCGTCGGGGTGCATCATTATTTGATTATACCCCGAGAAGGCATCCATGAAGGTAAGCAGTTCGTTGCCTGCTGTTGACTCGACCAGTCGATCGATATGGGGGAGTGGGTAGCTGTCTTTCGGGCATGCCTTGTTGAGATCGGTGAAATCTACGCAGACACGCCACTTCCCGTTTTTCTTTTTGACGACAACCGGATTTGCTAACCACTCGGGGTACCGGACCTCGGTGATGGATCCTGCTGCGAGTAATCGGTCTACTTCCTCGTTGACTGCTTTCGATCGATCGGGCCCGAGTTTACGCCTTTTCTGCCGGATTGGTTTGAAAGTGGGGTCGACGTTCAACTCGTGCGAGGTTATAGTCGGATCGATTCCCTTCATGTCTGCTGCGGACCAGGCGAATGTTGAGGCATTCTCTCGGAGGAAAGAGGTGATCTGGGTTTGCATTTCATCCGAGAGAAAAGCGCCGATTCGTACGACCTTTGTCGGGTCGTTTACGTCGAGCGGGACCTCGCGGATTTCTTCCTTCTGAGGGTATACTTTATGGATAGGTTTGGAGACGGAGTTGATGAGGGATACGGATTGCTGGAGTTTCACCGTTGCAATGAGTATTTCTCTCGCGGCCTGCTGGTCTCCACGGATGGTTTGCGTACTGCCGTCCTTGCCCGGGAACTTGACACACTGGTGGTAAGACGACGGAATGGCTCTCATTGCATGGAGCCAGGGGGTGCCAAGAATCGCGTTATACGGCGCTCTGGCTTGTATAACGGAGAATTTCACCGTGCGAACGATGTCTCCTGCATAGACGGGGAGGCGTATCGTACCGAGCATCTGCTCCGAAGCTCCGTTAAATCCGGTAAGGGTGCGAGAAGATGGTTTCATGTTCTGCAGATCAACGCCCATCTTATCCAGCGTGTGGCGGAAGATGAGATCGACCGAGCTCCCGGTATCGATCAAGACTTTGGTGACTTGACATTCTCCGATCCCGATGTCGACGAGGAGTGGATCGTTGTGAGGCATGTGGACGCCCCGTGCGTCGGCGCTGGAAAATGTTATTTGATGGTCGTCTCCAGCAGACGAAGGCCAACGTCTGGAGGTAACGGCTTGTCGCCTGTAGTCTTTGACTGCTCTGACGGAGTCACCGCAGAGGGGGGATCCTCCCATGATTACGCTGATCCGGGGGAAGCGACTTCTGCGTCGAGATTCGATCTGTTCGCGGAGGTCGTTAGTCCCAGCGTCGTCTGCAGTGGTAGTGGAATGGCGTTCTTTCGCTTTTTCCAAGTGCCTACGCAGGTCAGATCGTTTGGAACGGTTGAGCTTTATCCTCAGGTCGTCAACCCTAGAGTTGAGGCTGTCGCGTAGATCGGAAACTTGGAAAGGGTGATCCGGATCGATCCTTCGGGATTTGGACGCGCTATCTGTGGGACCGTTGGACGGAGCTTCGGTGGGTACGAGGATCGCTGCAGTTGCGGCCTTTCGCTTTAGCAAAGCCCGAAGGTCGGTCCCTTCTGCGTCGGTAGCGTTTACTCGGGGAGAAGTCTGCGCAGTCTGCTCGTCGTCCGAAGAGTCACTTATTTTGGAGAGGATGACCTCTACTCGCCGACGGTTCCTCGGCTGTTCTTCGTCAGCCGATGAGTCGTCTTTATCCTGAGCATCCTCGTCGTCCGCTTTGGCTTGAGGTTGCTTCTCTTTGGATTTCTGAGACTTCTTTTCCTTGTTTTTGCTCCAGCTTTTGCCGTTCTTGGGCTTTGGTTTGGGGGGTGGCTCGATCTCCAGCTTTCCACTTTCCACGGATGACAAGAACTGTTTGTAGAGAACGTTGCACTCATTCGTGTTGTGAGTGTCGACTTTGTGATAGGCGCAGTACTTGCGGGAAGGGGGGGCGTTAGGACCCGAGGACTCGGGCGACGTTGGGCCTTTCAGATCGTTCTCGGAAGACGGGCGGTTGTAGACGTTCCACCCCTTTTCTCGGACTGCGGCAGTAGACGCGGGATCCGCTTCGTCAGCGACGGCGTACGCGAAGTTGCGCTTCGGATTGCCGGAGGAATGTTGCCTCGGCTCCTGTCGGTTATCACTCGTCTTAGCTGAGTTCTGTTTTGCTGCTGCGTCTTTTGCAGCGTTCTGTCGTCCGATGATTGCCTTCGTGTCTTCCTCCATTTTTATGAAGTTATGGGAACGCGCTATGGCATCTGCGAGAGAACGCGTCGGGTGTCGGTAAAGGTCGGCTCGGAAAGTAGACTTGAGGTGAAGGGTGTTTTTCAAGGATTCGACGGCGATCTGGTCGGGAATGTCTATCTTCGAGACGACAGATTTGAACTTTTCCATGAAGTCGCGGAGACTCTGACCGTTGGCTTGGGTTAGGTTCCACAGATCGGAAGCGGTTGCTTCCTCGCGAGTGAACATGATATAGTTCTTCAGGAAGGCGGTGGAGAGGTCATGGAAGCTGTTGACAGAGTTTTCTTTGAGGCCGGTGAACCAAGCCAAAGCCGTTCCTTCTAGGGTTTCGACGAAGAGCTGGCAAAAGCCGGCGTCTTTCTCTTCGTCGGAGAGATTTGCACGGCGCATAGCGATGTTGAACGATGTGACATGGACCGTCGGGTCAGAGAGTCCGTCGAAAGTCGGCAAGCGGAGCTTGTCCATTTTTCGGAGCCTAACATTGGTTATCTTCGCGGAAAATGGGGTTCGGAGAGACTCGGCGAGGACGCGTTCGATCTGCGGAGCAGATGTTGTCACGTGGTGTATTTGCGAGCTGATGTCGAGGATGGACTGCTTGAGCGCCGCGAGCTCGTTGATGGTTTGCACGTCGGAGGCGTCTCCACGAGCGTTGGTTGTCTGCGCTGGCACGCGGTCGTCGGCGTCGGGAGCGTCGTCTTGAGTAGGTAAGGCGCCGGCCGTCCTCTCGGTGGCGAAAAGTTGTCGCCGGTACGCTGCCGTCGTTGCGTCGGCGTTCGCGGCAAGGGGGGCGATGAGAGCAGCGAGAGCAGTGAGCTGGTCGGTTACTGCCTTTTGGGCGGCGTCCTGTTGAGCTAGACGCGCCATAATGGTGTCGATAGATGCTGGTGGTGGCACCGGCAAGGGAGTCGCCGGTGTTGGGGTTGGAGTCGGCTCACGAGCATCCTGCTCTTCGCCGGAGGTGGAACCGTCGTTAATCGATCCCATCTGGTGTTGACGTTACTTCGCTTAGCCCCACGGTGGGCGCCAACTGTTTGATCGGAAAACGGTTCTATGCTAAAGTAGACAGATTTCGATTGTGGGTTTAGTCGAAGACGTTTTTATTCAGATGAGAAAGAGTTTAGTCGGTGTACAAAAGAGGAATCAAACGGTGAGAAAGAGAGACCGGAGCTCGGAAGCTGTCGGTCAGAAAAGTACAACGGCGAGAATACAAGATGAAAACCCTAATTCTAGCCGCCAAGTGAGTGAGCGTGATTTCGGATCCTTTCCTCGTTGTCCCTTCGTCCTCTTTTATAGCTGACGTCCTCTTGATCCCATGACCTAATCTTCGTGACCTAAGCTCGATGGGCTTTTCGCCCGTGGGCCGGGCGTCGTTACTTCAACTCAACGGGCTTTTCCGCGCTGTTCTGTCGGGAGTCGGGCCGACGCGGAATCGTCAGTGGGCCGGGTCATCTATTATTCGGGCCTTGTGGGAGGACGTGAATCCTGTCCCTACATAAACAATGCATGCTATTGGATAACCTCGATCTCGTCAATGAGCAACGGGATCGGGCCCTAACCCGAATCCAAATTTATCAACATGCAGACGCAAAATACTATAACTCCAACGTCCGAAATCGCCGATTTCATGTAGGAGACTTAGTTTCGCGCAAAGTTTTCCAGAACACTGCTGAACAAAACGCAGGAAAGCTAGGAGCCAACTGGGAAGGACCATATAAGATTATAAAAGTCGTCCAGCCTGGTTCCTACGAAATCGAAAACATGCAAGGTGTGAAAATCCAAAGAACTTGGAACATCATGCATCTCAAAAAATACTATCAGTAAAACATCGCAATCAAAGAACTACGAGATGGCTTGATCCCCGAAAAGGGGTACGTAGGCAACTCGCTAACCAGCGGGTTTAGCTATCGTATACTCCCACGACTTTCAAAAAGGGGGGGGGGAGCGGGGTGCGTATATTCGTATACTCCCACGACTTTCAAAACTTTACGGAAACTCCGAATTTTCGAAACTCTTCAACAACGATTATCACATCCAGAAATCGTCACTCATCTAAACTACACTATTCAAAAGCCCGTAACTCTTTTATGGCATAAGAAAAATCCGTTCACCGCACTGCGAGACGTCGTTTCGTGCCCGAATAAATTTGTTCTCATAAAAACGTTTAAAAACAAAACGCCTACAGAACGGCATCATGTCTTTGTTGCTGATCACAACAAACGAACTCTAACGTCCTAAACAGACAAGCCACCTAAGGGTCGGCTCTCTTACATCCGACCAGGATACCATAGCGCGCTATACAAGAAAATCGAAATTTCGTATGAGCGCTTCGTAAAGGAAGTAGCTCCGACTCGTATCCAGACAAATCACGATAAGCCGATAACATTTCGCGGATTTCAAAACGGTACGAGTCAGGTTAAAATCGCAAACAGGCAAAACGAAAGCCGATTTGTCATCGCAAAGCCTCAATCCGAAAGTAAACCTAGGTCTTGCCCTAAACCCAGCCTTGCTGGTACTTAACATCTCATAGGCATAGTATCGAAACCTGATACGAGATACCAAAATTTGTCTCTCCACTAAAGTCTATCCGTTATACGAACCTTCGCGTAAATTCGTAAACTGCGGAAAATCTCGCTTTGAACACGCGATAGATACGGTGATCGTCTGAGAGGCAGGAATGAGACGACAACTCATACCCTACCTTTCAAACTTCGATATACGGAAGTTCTCATAAATACGCAAATCAAAATTTTCATTAATTAAAAACCGCAACGCGGTAGGGATTCAAAGCCACAAGTGGCCAGTCCCGAAGATAAAAACACGGCCTTAGAAGGCCGGAACAAACATAAACCCATAAAACACTTGAACCAAAAGACCACAACCTTAAACCTGGACGTCCCCTTCACCTGCCTCACTCGCAGCCGCTTCGTCACCATCTTCTCCGGTCGCCGAACCGGGATTCTCGGCATCCTCCGCAGATCGCTCCGGAACGCACTCAGATCGCAGATCAGATAGCAGCAGCTCGAAAGTTCTGTCCGAGGACCCCAACTCGAACCTTCGAGCCGATAAGCTATCCTCCTCAGACTGAAGGGACGAAGAGGGATCATCTTTGAGCGCATGAATAATCGCCATCCCACCATCAATGCTCGCTGAGATCAGATCCCTGCGGTAAACAAGCTCTAAGGAGCCCAGAATCTCGGCGAAACCCGCCAAACGGGACTGGAACCCGGCACGCAAAGCACTCATGGCGTCATCCGCACTGCGACGCATCAAGCCCTCACTAGTCTCGATCTGGTGCTGGAGTCGACGAACTTCCGAAGCCTTTGCCTTCCTGGTTTTCTTCTCCTTGATCAAAGCACTCGCAGTTTTCCCAAGATCTCTCTCAAGCTCGCCAACCTGCCCCTCAAGCCTAGACACCTTAGCAGTGCAGGAATCCTTCAGCGCTGTCATTATACTTTGGATTTCGGATAGTTGGCCCTGCGCATCTCCAAGCTCCCTGGCAAGACGGGCGGCCTCGGTACTGCAATCTCCAATCATCCCGTCGATCAGAGATATGAACTGTAGATGGAAAAATCGTGTTAATAAGCATGGAATCAAAACGGAAGGATAAGTTTAAATCTAATAACATACCTTTCCGCGGAGAACAGGTGCAATACACAATCCCTCCGGCAGCGGAGGACCTCCGTCGACAGGTGCCACACACTTCCTCTTCCGAGAACGAGAAACCGGGACAGCACTTGCCGCTCGCAACCCTAGAACGATCTCCCTCTTGGCTGGAGGAACGGGCTCAACGGCCTCCTCCTTGTCTTCAACAATGATCGGAACGGACAACGATCCCGGGGCCTGGGACGGAACTTCTAGAGACTGCATCTCGGAACGCTCTCCGACCTCGGGAAGGATTGGGACCTCGGAACCGGAAGCTGGGGCGTCCGTCGCTTCAGGAGAGGATGATTTCTCTTCGGTGGTCTGGATTATTTCCTTCTCGGCCTTGCGACGAGCCATCATCTCGCGGAACGAAAGGAAGCCAGCAACACAAGTAGGCTCAGGTGCAGATTCATCAACTGGGGCCAGCGGAGCTTTAACCATTTCAGCATCTGAGTTCATCTTGCCATCTTGAGAGGAAGACATCTTGAGAGAGAATTTGAGAGAAAGAAAAGAGAAGAGGTGTGAAAGAAATGAAGGAAAAAAGCTCAATACTTATAAGATTATGGTTGCATACTATTCAAAAAAAAAAATAATAATTGTTTTCGTATATCTTTACGAATTTACGAATACGAACTTCGTTTAAAGAAACGACTATCTTGTCCGATTCACCTAAACATACGTTTGAATATCCAGACGATTCTAACGTACTGGGGGGCTAACTGTTGGGGTCAAAAACCGTCGTTACGAAGTTAGTATCGAAACATTCAATAAAATAAATTTTATTTTATTTTTACGAAAGAAAATCATAAAAATAAAATATCTTGCGAAAAGTTCCGCAAATTAAACAAAGTTCTCGTCGAAACGTGATCATCGAAGATAACAAAGAATCGACGAAACACGAGAATAGGAACGTGTCAATCGCATGATCATACGAAGCTCGGTCGCTATAGCGACCGAGCTCATACGCAAGCTCGGCCGCTATAGCGACCGAGCTCATGCACAAGATCAGTCGCTATAGCGACCGAGCTGCGGACAAAGTTCGGTCGCTGTAGCGATCGAGCGTTCGTGCATCGATCATTCTCCGAAACATCCAAAGTCTTCCGAAACGACGATATGACATAAAACTATGCATTCTCGACTATCCATATAGCCGTTCTCTGCAACTCACGACTATCCGTTTCTTGATCTCTCGATCAAATGGAATCGTCCGTTTGGTTTACGATAAAACCGCGGAGACTTAACCTTATCGGAGAAATCGTAAAAAAGTCTCGAATCAAAAATACGGCCCAAAGAGGTCCTAAACTTGATTCGAGGCCCACTTGCGATTTCTTAAAAACCCATAAACCTAATGACGGTTTATGCTTGGTGGATAAGCATCAGTTTCCGCGGAAAAAATGGAAACTTTCTGCAGATAATCATGAAGATCGGAAAAATGGAATATTCCCATTTTTTCGACTATGACGGTTTAAGGGCAAAAGGGGGAAGCGTAAACCGACCTTGGAGGGAGTATATAAGGAGTTCAAGGCGAGAGGCATAGAGGCATCACTTTTCCAGAGCAACTTAGCACTTAGAGCAATTTAGGCAACTTTCCGTTTTACTTTTTTCGAGCTGTGACTCAATTAGGTTTAGCCACCTTCGGGTATTAGAACTAGGATCTCGCCGACAACTCTCGTAGCCGAAGCACGTTACCTTGTTGTTATCACGCTCATACGCAGATTCGGAATAAAATCCTTCTTGCTCTCTTTTTACGATTTTTATTTTTATTTTCCGTTATTGTCGTGTTCTGATTGCTTGACGTGTGGTTTCTCAGAAATCCGGGACCTTCTGGGAAATTAGGGTTTTCCTAGTTTCCTTATTTATACGAAATATTGACGGTGCGAATTTCGGTTCCCACACAACTCGAGGAGTTGTTGGATAAGGGGTTTATACGGCCAAGTGTTTCCCCATGGGGAGCACCAGTTTTTTTTGTGAAAAAGAAGGATGGTAGCTTCAGGCTGTGCATTGATTATCGAGGGTTGAACAGGGTTACTATCAATAATAAGTACCCCTTACCCAGGATTGATGAGTTACTGGATCAGCTGAGAGGAGCCAAGTGGTTCTCCAAGATTGATTTGGCATCAGGGTATCATCAGATCCCTATTGCACCAGATGATGTGCAGAAGACAGCTTTCCGGACGAGGTACGACCACTATGAGTTTGTGGTCATGCCATTCGGACTGACCAATGCACCAGCAGCCTTCTTGAAGATGATGAATGGTATCTTCCGAGATTTCTTAGATGAATTTGTAATCATCTTCATAGATGACATAATAGTATATTCTAAGACTCAGGAGGATCATGAGAAGCATCTCAGGTTGGTGCTGGAGCGTTTAAGGGAGGAGCAGCTCTTTGCTAAGTTGAGCAAGTGCAGTTTTTGGCAAAAGAGTATTGGATTCCTAGGTCATGTGGTGTCTGAGGAAGGAGTCTTTGTCGACCAAGAAAAGGTCAAGTGCATACAAGAGTGGCCGAGACCAAAGAATGCAACATAAGTTAGAAGCTTCTTGGGTCTGGCCAGCTACTACAGAAAGTATGTCAAGGGGTTTGCAAGTGTGGCACAACCTATGACACAACTTACTGGGAAGGATGTGAGGTTCACATGGTCTGAGGTTTGTGAGAAGTGCTTCCTGGCCTTGAAAAACATGTTGACCATTGCACCAGTATTAGTGTTGCCTGAGGCTGACCAACCATATGTGGTGTACACAGACGCATCCATTACTGGATTAGGCTGTGTGCACATACAGCATGGGAAGGTCATTGCTTATGCCTCTAGGCAATTGAGGAAACATGAGGGCAACTACCCGACCCACGACCTGGAGATGGCCGCAATGGTATTTGCTCTAAAGATATGGCGATCACACCTATATGGTTCCAAGGTTCAGATCTTAACCGACCACAAGAGTCTCAAGTACATTTTTACTCAGCCCGAGCTGAATTTGACACAGAGAAGATGGAAGGAGTTTGTGGCCGATTATGATATTGACATTGCTTATCATCCGGGCAAGGCAAATCTAGTGGCAGATGCCTTGAGTCGGAGGAGAGCTGAGGTATCAGCAGAGAAGGAAGCTGATGTATTAGAAGAGATGGTCAGGTCATTGCATCTAAACACCTTGTTCTGTAAGGATGAACCTTTGGGTTTAGAGGCCGTGGACCAGGCTGATATCTTGAGTAGAATCCAGCAAGCACAAGGCTTGGATGAGAATTTGCAAAAGGTTGCAAAGAATGACAAGACTGAGTACCAGACGGCCAGCAATGGTACCATTCTGGTACATGGAAGGATAAGTGTTCCGAGTTACCGGGGACTAAAGGAAGAGATTATGAGGCAAGCCCATAAGTCTAAGTTCTCAGTGCACCTGAGGCTGAACAAGATGTATCGGGACATGAAGAGGTATTACCATTGGGTAAATGAAGGCTGATGTGGCCGAGTGGGTGGCAAAGTGTCCTACTTGCCAACTAGTGAAGGCCGAGCATCAGGTCCCAAGTGGCTAACTTCAGAACCTACCAATACCGGAATGGAAGTGGGATCACATCACAATGGATTTTGTGACCGGGTTTCCCACGACCAGGAACAAGAAGGATGCGGTATGGGTGATTGTGGATCGCCTGACCAAATCTGCACACTTCCTGCCAATCAAGAAGAGTGATGGTGTGGATGAGATTGTAAAGATCTATGTGAATGATATTGTACGGCTGCATGGAGTGCCGGCCAGTATAGTCTCAGATAGAGATACTCGGTTCACATCTTGCTTCTGGAGGGCTTTCCAAAAAGCCTTAGGAACCAGAGTGAACATGAGTACATCTTATCACCCTCAGACGGATGGTCAGTCAGAAAGGACCATCCAGACGTTGGAAGACATGTTGAGGGCCTGTGTTTTGCACTGGGGTGATTCCTGGGAGAAACACTTGCCATTGGTGGAGTTTGCATACAACAACAGTTTCCACACAAGTATTGGTATGTCTCCTTATGAGGCATTGTATGGCCGACCATGCAGGACACATTTATGCTGGACCCAAGTGGGGGAGCGCAGCATAATAGGTCCTGAGATAGTAGAGGAGACAACTGAGAAGATCAGATTGGTCAAAGAAAATATGAAGGAGGCACAATACCGCCAGAAGAGCTATGCTGACAAGAGAAGGAAACATCTTGAGTTTGAGGTTGGTGATCTAATCTATCTAAAGATGATTACCTTCAAGGGTAGGACCAGGGTTTCTGGAAGAAGGAAACTGGATCCTAGATTCTTAGGTCCGTTTAGAATACTTGATATACCATGGATTTCATCCATTTTCTACCATGGTATAATGATATTTTTATTATGTAACTAATATGTTTTCTAGCCTATTAGGTATGTTTTCAGGTTCAGGAGTGTTTCATGACAAGGTGATGCTTTTTAAGCATTTTGGAGCACAAGAGATAATACACCCGAGTTAACCATTCAAGACCAAGTCGGAAGTCAACATTCAGAGAAGAATCGATACTCATTCAGAATTGTCGATAGATGTAGCTGTGAATATCCGCGTACTTGAAGATTATAATCGATCGATACACATCAAGTGTTGTCGATCGATAGCGAGGACGAAATGGTTTAGCCGACTACATCAAGTGTTGTCGATCGATAGCGAGGACGAAAATTATGAGACTACCCCTGTCGATTTTTTAACCGAATAGAAATGCTTAAATACCCTTCCTAAGTGTTTTTGAGGGCAAACAAAAGCAAGCAAGCAGAGAGTGTGAGAGAGAAAGCTAGAGTTTTACTTTTGTTCTAAGTTTTGAGAGAGATTGGAGAGATATCAATGAAATATTTGTGATTGAACTCCATTTGTTTTCTATTCTCTATCTAATGCAATTTCTTTACCTATCCTGTGCTATGAATTGCTTAGTTATGTCTGAGTAGTCTACTTGTTAGATCTAGGGTTTAAATAAGTTTGTGGGATTAGCCCCAAACTATACTTGCTAAGTTGTGATATTCATCAAATAGATTGTACCCTATGCTTGTTCCAGATTAGCTAACTAGAGTTTAGATCATAGGATCTTTATATCTTGAATTATCTATTTGAACTAGCTTGTCTCCTGTTTAGAAGAGCGAGAGCCCTCCTTGAGACCTAGTGTTCATTATCGGCTCGCGCCTAGGCATTTCTAGAAGCCGTCGATTGATATCCCAACTGGACAATCGATCGGCGCTGCGAAAGGTGTATCGCTCGATATCTCTAAGGGATATCGATCGACTCTTTTTCTGGTCAACAGACGACAGTTGAGATCAGAGATCTAGTTCTTTAATCAGTGAGACATCACTGATTGTTAAGCGGCTGAGTTCTTTGATATCATGCAAACAACTTGTTAGGCATTTATAGACATTATAATCTCCAATACCTGAGTAAAAACCCTATGTCTAGCACTCTTCAACCCATCATATTGTTAGTAGAGCAACTACCTTGGTCATTTAGGATTTTCATTTTACATTTCCATAATAAAAACCAACTTCACTAGGATTGATTAATTAATTAGATTTAATTGGTTTCCTAGCTCCTCGTGATTTGATCCCTAAGTACTACAGCTGAACCTCTTATTTGAGAGACTAAAAGCACTCTTTAGGGTAATTTGAGTGGTATCAAATTTGGCGCCGTTGCCGGGGAGCTTTGATCGCCATTATATTTAATTTTATCAATTTTAGGTTTTTCTTTTTCTTTTACCCCTTTCTGATTAAAATTTTTATTGTCTTTTCAGGTACATGCCCAGCAGTACCAGAAGCAATAAGGAAATCAACTACTGTTCTCAGAAGATCCTGCACACTTAGAACATTCAATCCGCAAAGACCTACGCTCCTCATCGATCGACAGAACCGCAGCACCGTCGACTGATATTCACGTTCAACCGTCGACCGATACTCAGACACCACCGTCGACCGATACACTTCGCTTTTCTATATCGCTCGACACTACACACCGTACATCGATCGATACTAATCCGCGAAGCATGGTTGCGATTGTTATTCTCACGCAGGGCGAGAATGGAAACCTGTATTACCAGGATGGTCATCTGCATAATGCAACAGGTCAGAAGCTAGATGCACAAGGAAATGTAAACCCTGAGCCAGAAGCTGAGGCTACAGAAGAAGCTCAAACACGATCGTTGGCAGACTACAATACTACTGATGAGTACTACACCAACAGATCAGCTATTCGACTTCCAGAGATTCAGAAGCCGAACTTCGAGCTCAAGCCTCAGTACTACTCACTCGTGTCACAGATACCCTACGATGGGTTATCACATGAGCATCCTATGGACTATCTGGAGATGTTCGAGGATCTTATAGCTGCTATTCGCATGGATGGAGTCCCTGAGGACTACCTACTTTGCAAGCTCTTCAAATACTCACTAATTGGAGAAGCTTCACACTGGCTTAAGCAGCTACCTACAGGATCACTGACATCCTGGGCTGATATCAAAAACGCCTTCCTACGTGATTTCTTTGATGAGGCACGTGCTGAAGACTTAAGGAGCAAAATCGCCACTTTCGCGCAGAAGGCTGGTGAGACATTTAAGGACGCTTGGATCAGATTTAAGTTCTTCCAGCGAGATTGTCCACACCATGGATTCAATGAAGTGCAGCTGCTAAGCACTTTCTACAGAGGTATAGCCTTGAGGTATTAAATGGCTCTTGATACAGCTAGTGAGGAGAACTTCAACACTAGGAATCCAATAGAGGTTGTGAGACTTATTGAGAACCTAGCCAACAGATGCAGCACCAAGAACACTGACTCCGATAAGAAGAAGTCTGTTGCAGCCATTGGGGAGGAACAGATGAGTGAAGTTAATAGATGTACATGAGCTTCTGAGGAAGCAAGTATACTCAGCTGAGGAAGCAGAGGCTAGAGATGCTGATACAGAAGAAGATGTGAACTACATTGGAGGTACTGGATTTCAGAGGTCTGAAAACCAGAATGGCAACAAGAACTTTTTTGGCAGTGGTCAGAAGAGTAACTACAACCAGAGTTCACAGTATCAGAAACCTTTCAACAACATCAGGAACTATGGAAATTCATCTTACCAATACCCACCACCACCCACCCAGGAGAGTAAGTTTGATGCAATGATTGACAGAGTTCTTGAAGGACAGCAGAAGCTTACAGTGGACTTCAATGGAAAGATTGACTCTGTCTTCAACAATCTGAACACAAGGATATATACCATTTGTACTCAAGTTAGGAAGCTTGAGACACAAATTGTTCAAACTGAAGACTCTATCAGGAGAACTGGAGCTTCTAAAGAAGTAGGAGAAGGAAGCATGAAACACCACGTGAATGCCATCATAGATGATGATTTCTGGCAAGTGGTGAAGCATGAAAAGCTCCAAGAGGGAGACTTCGAAGTGGAAAGTTCACTAAGTTTTGGTGGATCGCAATGGTGTCGATCGACACAAGATAGTCCAAATCGATCGACACGATCGATGTCATTTCCAGAAACGACTGCGGATTGCAACGCGGTTAGGATTTTGACACATGCTGAATTCAAGGCTTCGTATCCACACTCACACACCCTCACCTACGAAAATATCAACCGACGAGACGAGCCGCTCATCGATCGACACAGTGATGAGACATGCATTGATCGACCCTTTTCTCACCCTATCGATCGACACGCACCTCCACATACCGAGTGCAATTACCAGCAATTGACATCAACCGAATCAATGCACTCCGACCAACACCGAAACCACCAGTTGACCTTGCAGAGACTACCAGTAACCCTTCAGACACTACACCAGTATCAGAGGGAACTGAAGGAAGAAGGTTAAGGAATAAGAAGGATAAAATTCCTAAGAACCTTAAGAGGGAAGCTAATAAGAAGGAGATAGATGGTTTCACTAAGGGAGTTATCAGAATTCCACTGGAAAAACCCTTTGAGGAGGTTTACTTCACAAGCAGATTGTGGATGTTCTTCAGAGAGAAAAGGGAGACTGAAAATGACATTAGGAGAATGTTTGACACAGTCAGAGAAGATAATGAGGCAGAGAATCACATTGAAGAAGAAGAGTGATCCTGAGAAGTTTGCAATACCCTGTATAGTAAAGAGAATTGAGTTTCCTCATGCACTATGTGACACTGGTTCTTCAGTCAGCATCTTACCAAAGGTTATGGCAGACCAGCTGGGTCTGAAAGTAGAGCCTTCACCAGAGATCTTCACATTTGTGGACTACACTCAGAAAAATTCTGGAGGCCTGATCAGAGACCTGGAGGTGCAGATTGGTAATGCCATTGTCCCTGTGGATTTTCATGTACTAGATATCAAGTTAAATTGGAACTCTTCCCTTCTACTTGGAAGAGCATTTCTAGCTACAGTAGGAGCCCTATGTGACTTGAGCACCAACAGGATGTGCCTGACTATGATAGATCCAGATATCCACTACGACCCTATCAAACTTGGCAAATCACAAGCCAAAACCGTGGAACAAGAAGATGATCTTGGTATCATTGCAGTTTGTCATTGTGAAGAAGAGTACGAAACATAGTACTCGGGATCAATCGACAACCTCCCTACATCATCGATCGACATCAGCGAGTCAGAAGAGATCGACACCAACTTGGGCCTATCGATCGACAGAAACACACCAGATGATGAACCCGATTTACCAGATCATTGCTACCCGAATTTCGCTATCCAACCCAACAGCAAACAAGATGATTACTCAGTAAGGAGTTGGGCAGACAGCGGATTTCATGAAAGTTTTGCAGTAGATATAGCTAGATCTTCCCATAGTGGGGATCACATAGAGGAATATGATGAAGATTTTTGGGAAGAAAGAGCTTGGGAACACTACATGGAGAATGATAGGTTTGCAAATCGTTTCCCAAGAACAACCTGCTAAAAATCGATCGACATCCACCGCCCACCATCGATCGATTATCTACCTCATCCAGCAAAACAACATCGTCCATCGATCGACTTCGCAAGCATCACATCGATCGATATTAAGTCAGACGACTTAAGGGACAAGATCAGAATTTCACCGATTAGGGCAACAGATGGGTATATAATGTTGTCAACATCAACTACGAAAATTCAAACTTCAGCAACACATACCCTGCAGCCTCCAGCAACTAGAAACATCACCACTGCACCATCGATCGATTCACTCACCCTACCTCAATCTTGTTTCCATAATTCTAGAGATATCAGGAATGCTTCACTAACACCTGATGAATTTGGTATTTACAGGGATAGAGATGGCTTTGGAAGAGCCATGGATGGAAGGATTCTACACATATCCAGGGAGGACATAGCAGACATCCTTCAAGTTGCCAATGGACCAGATAACCTGTTCACACAGCAACGTGGCCATCCAAACATCCTAGCTCACGTCCCAGAAAACAACCACGTCACCATGACAGAGGATACAGTTCCTCAACGTTTCCGTCAACATGGAAACTCCCCATCGATCGATATCGTTTCATCACCATCGATCGATGTCGAGTTGCCCAGATCGATCGACAATGCAACATCCAGATCGACCGACACACGTATTGAGTTTGGACGACGTGCCTTTGATACCAATGGATCCCAAAGATTCCGATGGGAAGAGACGGACGAATTTGGTGTCCACAGAGATGAATTTGGACATGCTAGGGGAGTTGATGGTGAAATCATCCCTGTCACAAAAGAGCACATAAGGAAAATCCTGGAGAGAGCATCTTTTTTTCAGAGGAGTTTCTTATGCCTTCCAGAACATGCACGCCCTTACCATGCATACATACCAGCACCAGTACCCTACAGGAAGGAGGAGATAGATGATATGGTGACTGATGTATGGGGAGCTCAGGCACACCTGGAGGAAGATATCCGCACATTGGTGGAAGATACCTACCAGCCATTGGATCGCAGCTATGAAGCTCTTCAAAGTGATATGGCAGTGCTAAGGATGGAGATTGAGAGCATTAGGAACATGCTTGAGAAGGAAGCTACGCCACCAGTATCGATCGACACTGCACCTACACCATCGATCGATATCGGCCAGACGACATCCTATACCCAACCAGAATGTTCATCACCTAAAAGAGATGAATGGGAGATCGCTTACATCAACACACAGATTGGTGACGTCTACAGCCCTCTCAACAACAATGTCGAATGGTTAAGCAAAAGGATTGATCTTCTACAGCAAGATTTGGAAACAATTCATGAGAAAGATCAACATCAGAGTCATAACGTGACATCGATCGACACTCGTACATCCAGATCGATCGACATCGAGCAACCACCAGCGCAGACTACTTACACTGCAGCAGAAGTTGATCAAATCAAACATGAGTTATATGACACTATGGATGCTATGGAGGATAGGTCCAACAAGCGATGTGATAACATTGACGACCCTCTCAACGACAGAGTGACCAACATGTGCTTGGGTACAGGTCTACTGAAGAATGGGGTACTCGCTATTCAGAGAATTCTTGACTATCAACGTCAGCATTCAGCATCGATCGACACAGTTACCACTGGATCGACCGACAGAACTCCCAGCAAAATGACTGACGCACACATTGTAGCATCGATCGATACCGAGTCTTTGACAGACCGAGATCAGCTGATTCATGACAAGATCGACGACTTGCAACTTGAAGAACTGTCCGAGCATTCAACACATGATTACTACCATCATCGGTTCGACATGGAAGATTTAGACAGGAGGTTACAAGTCATCAAAGGAGATTTTGCAAATATGCGCCAAAGATGGACTAGATAAGATGATGCCACAAGAAGCTTCACTGCTACTCAGTCCACAGAAGAAGGAGACAACTGCTCCTACCCCAACTGAGTAACCTACCACCAAAGTCAAGCTAAATGACTATAACAAAGCGCTGAGTGGGAGGCAACCCATTATTAGGTTGTATTTTAAAGTTTTCTACAACTTTACTTTCATTTTCGCATTGGTTTTTGCAGATTTTTAAGACCCAAGTAGAATGATGATCCAATCGACCGACCCAACCAAGTCGCATCGCTCGACACCACACAACCATCACTAACGATCGACGTATATCTATACGTATCGATCGACGCCATCGCGGTCAGGTTTAATTGTTCTTACTTGTTAAATTGAGTATTTATGATTTATTTCTTCACTTAACTCCGGATGTGTTACACTGGGACAATGTAATTTAAGTCTGGGGGTTGGTTTACTGATATGTGTTATTATTTTGGTTTTTATTTAAAATTATTTTCAAATTATTTTTCGCATAAGTACTAAAATGGGGACATTGATAATGATTTATACTTGATTATCTAACCACTCTTTAGAACCATTCTAGATTTACTGATAACAGATAGTACTAAAGATGCTAAAGTGGATCAACCTGTCACCTATACACACTTGCCTAGATTGTTTGAAGGAACCAAAGCTGACCTCCAACACTAATACTGACTTTATTTGCTTGTCTTGGGGCTTGGTAATCACTGGATCGGAATCCTCCTGCAAGTCTGGAAGGTAAAAAGTCTGTGTGTTTCATGTTCCCTTCCTTCTCTCTCTTCGGCATCTCAAAGATCTAAGTTTAATTTATAAAAGATTGATATGACTTCTTGAGAGGCAGAGGGGTACGAGTGTCTCCTGCGACCCCATTATTCTAAATCTCAGGGATGATCATACATTGTGGAAACGAGGGATAGGTAAATTATCTGTGACCCCATTATTCGCTACACTTTGTCAAAATGTATGAGTTACAATTGCAATGTCAACGAGATAGACTAGATAACCTTTGTTGGCATCGAAACCTATTGAAATTGAAACTAATAAGAGATCCAGAGAAGAGTGATGAGGGGAGAAAGGGATCAGAGAAGACTACATGTGTGTTCAGATACTTGTTTGAGTTGAATCCATGTGTCATTTGATCGATACTCCCAAGGTAAAGCCTGCACTTTTATTTTATGTTAAGAAATAAGGTTAGTAGAGGGGAATGTCAGATAAGATTTGCTAAGTTGTGAACTAGATGAATTTGGTTGCTAAGCTAGGATAATGCATAATGAACTTATGTGATTATGATGTTTAGATATGAGTTGCGAATCCACAAAGTGATGACTTCAATGTTTTGAATCTTTGAGTCCCTACTATTTTCAAACATTTTCCAGAGACTACTGAGTTTTTGCTTGAGGACAAGCAAATGAGTAAGTCTGGGGAAGTTGATATACCATGGATTTCACTCATTTTCTACCATGGTATAATGATATTTTTATTATGTAACTAATATGTTTTCTAGTCTATTAGGTATGTTTTCAGGTTCAGGAGTGTTTCATGACAAGGTGATGCTTTCGGAGCATTTTGGAGCACAAGAGATAATACACCCGAGTTGACCATTCAAGACCAAGTCGGAAGTCAACACTCAGAGAAGAATCGATCGATACTCATTCAGAATTGTCGATCGATGTAGCTGTGAAGATCCGCGTACTTGAAGATTATAATCGATTGATACACATCATTTGTTGTCGATCGATAGCGAGGACGAAATGGTTTAGCCGACTACTTCACCAAGGCTTCACCAAATTACGAGATTACCCCTAACGAGTTTTTATCCTAATAGAAATGCTTAAATACCCTGCCTAAGTGTTTTTGACGGCAAGCGAAAACAAGCAAGCAGAGAGTGTGAGAGAGAAAGCTAGAGTTTTACTTTTGTTCTAAGTTTTGAGAGAGATTGGAGAGATATCATTGAGAGATTTGTGATTGAACTCCATTTCTTTTCTATTCTCTATCTAATACAATTTCTTTACCTATCATGTGTTATGAATTGCTTAGTTATGTCTGAGTAGTCTACTTGTTAGATCTAGGTTTTAAATAGGTTTGTGGGATTAGCCCCAAACTATACTTGCGAAGTTGTGATATTCATCAAATGGATTGTACCTTATGCTTGTTCTATATTAGCTAACTAGAGCATAGATCACTATGATCTTTATATCTTGAATTATCTATTTGAACTAGCTTGTCTCTGGTTGAGAAGAGCGAGAGCCCTCCTTGAGACCTAGTGTTCATTATGGCTCGCGCCTAGGCATTTCCAGAAGCCGTCGATCGATATCCCAACTGGACAATCGATCGGCGCTGCGAAAGGTGTATCGCTCGATATCTCTAAAGGATATCGATCGACTCTTTTTCTGGTCAACAGATGACAGTTGAGATCAGAGATCTAGTTATTTAACCAGTGAGACATCACTGATTGTTAAGCGGCTGAGTTCTTTAATATCATGCAAACAACTTGTTAGGCATTTGTAGACATTATAATCTCCAATACCTGAATAAAAGCCCTATGTCTAGCACTCTTCCTTATCTTATAAACAACCCATCATATTGTTAGTAGAGCAACTACCTTGCTCATTTAGGATTGTCATTTTACATTTTCATCATAAAAACCAACTTCACCTAGGATTGATTAACTAATTAGATTCAATTGGTTCCCTAGCTCCTCGTGATTTGATCCCTAAGTACTACAACTGAACCTCTTATTTGAGAGAGTACAAGCACTCTTTAGGATAATTTGAGTGGTATCAATACTTGAGAGAGTTGGGATAGTGGCATACAAGTTGGATTTGCCATCTGCAATGGATGCTTACCATAATGTTTTCCATGTGTCTCAACTGAGAAAGTGTCTGACAGATCAAGACATTGTATTGCCTGAGATTCCAAAAGATCTTTGTAAGAACCTCACCTTAGAGACAAAGCCGGTTCGGATCATTGATCGGATGGTAAAGGCAATGAGAAAGAAGTCAGTTCCCATCCTTAAGATTGTATGGGAATTCAATGGCAAGGAAATTATCACTTGGGAGACAGAGGCAAGGATGATGGCCGAGTACCCTGAGTGGTATAGTCAGTATGTGGATGGTGAACCATCGAGTTTGAACTCAAGGACGAGTTCCTTCCAAGTGGGGGAGACTTGTCATGTTCCCGATCCTAGATAAAGCCATCAGGACTGGCCATGGTGCAAGGACAAGAACCAGTCAGGTCACATGACTTAAAGACAAGCGTATCATGGTCCAAGTGAAGGGTTAAGTGCATCATAAGGCTGAGACTTAACCAAAACAGGAAGGAAGCAAGTTAATAGGAGCTGGTCGAGTGTTTCGGGAGCTGGGCGATGCGGTAAGAAAGCTCGACCAGCTAGGTCAAGTGTGAGGTAGCTCACTCTTAATTGGGTCAGCTCCAGTAGCTGGAACACTAGCTCACTCAGCTGGGGTAGCTAGGAACCAGCTCATCACAGCTAGGTGGAGTGATCGGGTCTTGGGCGATGGGTCCGGGTGTGGGTCGGTTATGGGTCCGGGCTGTGGGCGAATGGTCTAGCAAGGGTCCGTGGGTATTGGAAACCAAACCAGAGACTTGGGCAAGGATATTGGGTCTAGAATCAACCAGCCCAAGTGCCAAAGGAGCAGTTGAGAGGCATTTAATGGCGAAAGGGTGGGAAGGGTGTAACTTGCACCCATTCGTCCAAAGCATGCATATGTTCGCCCAAGGGGTTGGTTGGCGAGTTTCTCTCTATAAATACAGGGCCTGGGATGTCAAAAATGGCATCAGAAACATAGGGGAACCTATGCCCCAATTCATACAGAATCAAAGAGAGAAAAGAGAGCAAGCGGCCGCAAGCCATTCCGGGTGTAGGAGTGGTGATTCCGGTGAGAGTAATACGTGGGAGACAAGTTGCTTGATTGGAAATGGAGATCAGGCAGAAGGAGAAGGAGGTGGAGAAGAGTGTGGGGACGTCCGAGCGCACGCCTAAGGTTAGTGATGCTAACCACATGCTATCGCCCAAGGCCACCGGTCCGTGTGGTCTGGTCGGTTGGGCCGTGTCATGCTGGTGGCATCTAAAACTCTTTCTCTGTCAATCCATTTGTTTTCTATATTCTGATGAAGTATGTGAGTTCAGACTCATGGAGAGAGCGGCAAGGTCTTGGTTGGATCGGAGTAATCTCTCCATGATCTTGGTTAGGCTGGTGTGGTCAGATCTTATAATTCCTGAAGGAATTGTTAAGGTCCGACTTTGGAAATCCCTTGATGGGTATTTTATCATGAATTACATGGTTTTTAATTAGTTTTATCTAATTCATTTAAGGATGGTCCCTTATGGCCGGTTTGGCTGATCTTGGCCGAGGTCAATATGATTGAGGCTGGTTCTGGGAAATCCGATTGGACCATTCTCTTAGTTTAGAATTATCATGAATTGTCATTAATTTTATCCGAATGGTCCGGAACCATGCTTTGCTAGAACTGTTGCTAGGATATCGGTTCATAATTGTATTTATCTGTTGTGGGTTTGTTTTCAGGATCAAACAAGGATCGTGGCAAGAATAAGGAGACATGAAGACCTGGGCCGAGATAGATGTGTGATGTGTGTGTAGTTAGATTGGAACTTATGATAGCCTATTCTGCAACTGAAAGATTTGAATACTTTGTATAGATCACATGGTTTATATTTATACAATGACATATTTACTTAGCTTCCGCATTGCTTATTATTGTGTATGAACCTCAGATTGTATGAAAAGGACTTAGAAACTATTGGACTTAAACCAGTGAATTGCACTTAGATGTTTAGGTTAAGGTCGCTGACTGGTTGGGTCGAGGGATCTAGGTTCGGGTCTTACATTGTTTCTTATGCCTCCTTTGTTTGGATGCAGATCAGGAATAGGCCCGCAAGGGTAAAGACATAGCTTGACCCTGGGACTAAGGCAGGAAGGAAGGATGGTGGATTTGGGTAGATATAGGACGGGTCGAACTTGTAATAGCTTATAGCAAACTCACTTGTTAACTCGAACCTCTGATTATCTATTCAAATCATATTGTGCTTGCTTGACTTGTCTAAAAATGAACTAAAACGCATAAATAATTCTAAGTATAGAAAAGTTGGAAAACGGCCTAAGTCTGTTCCAGGAAGTCGAGCCAGACTCGTACTGATGGTACGAAAAAATGGGTCGGGTCCCATCACAGAGCCTCTACGCACTTACATAGCCCGCTTCAACCAGGAAAAGATGGCAATCCCCGAGTGCAGTATCCCTACGGCGATCTCAACCTTCAAGAGGAGTCTCCTTCCTGATTGGGAGCTCTACAAAGAACTCACCAAGTACACCTGTAGAACCATGGAGGATGTTCTTTCCCGATCCTGGGCTTAGGTGAAGTGGGAAAAAGACGTTGCTAGCTGCACCAAGGCGGATCAGAAACAAGACAAGAAGACCTCTAGACCGGACAGGAACGATCGGGATGAAAGAAGTTCTCAAAGATCAGCAACGGACTCCGGGAGTCGGAACCGGGGCAGGTACCCTAGCCGATCATCTGAAAAGCTGGGGGGAATGTCTGCATCCACTTGGCCCGACATCTCCCACCTCTCCAACCCCAAGCCTGAACTGGTCAATGTCTTGAGGCAAATGGGTCAGCAAGTCAAGTGGCCCCAGAAGATGAAGGCTCTTGAGTCCTTCCGGAACCCAGACTTCTGGTGTGTGTTCCACCGTGATCACGGGCACAAGACAGAAGACTGCATCGCCCTACAGATTGAAGTCAATGAGCTGCTCCAGAAGGGGCATCTCCGCGAGTTCCTCTCCAAAAAGGCTAAAGCACACCTAAGCAAGGAAACAACTGAGAGACCTACTAAGGCTACTCCCGCTTCACCACCACGACAGGACCGAGTGATTCACGTCATATCTGTAGGTTTGGAGGTCAGCGGTATCAGCCATGCAGCAGCAAAGAGGAATACCCGGAGTGCTAAACATGGTATAATCAACCCAATCCAAGCGGCTACTTCTGGGCACCGACGAGATAAGCTTCACAGCCAAGGAAAAAGAAAGGATCCTCACTCCGCATCACGATGCTCTGGTGGTGTCGCTCACTGTAGCGAACTGCTTGGTAAGGAGGATCCTGATCGACAATGGTAGCTCCAGCAACATCATCTTCCAAACTGTGTATCACGATCTTGGGCTGGAGAAGAGTGCCCTCATGCGAAAGGTGACGCCCCTCTTTGGATTCAGTGGCGAGGTCAAGCAGACTTCCGGAGAGGTAACCCTACCTGTCTACGCAGAAGGAGTCAATATGTCAACCAAGTTCCTCGTGGTTGACTGCCAATCATCGTACAACATAATCCTAGGACGGTCCTAGATCCATGACATGGGAGCCGTCCCCTCAACACTTCACCAAATGGTTAAGTTCCTTACAACTTGGGGAATAAAGGTAATCAGAGGAGACCAAGAAAACTCTCGTTCTTGCTATCAGACTACCCTGAAAGGAAAAGCCAATGCCTTATGGCAAGTCCAGAGCGGTTCTCCATAACCCAATAACGGAGAACCAGAAAGAGGAATGGTAGACAAGGCCTCATGGGCAGAAAGCAACCAGGTCATGCTCCTCCAGGTCACAAGTGTCGGGGAAAAATATCCAGACAAAATTTTTCTCCAACTTCCGGATAGGCCCTCGACTTCCTGACCCTTGCTCAAGAAGACAACAGGGACTGACACCTGCCTTAGGTCCGACCCCCTTGATCGGATCGACCTTTGAAGCAAAATAGAAGTTTTCCGACTAAGGGAAAACTTCCATTTTTTCGATTATGGAAGAGTTCTATTACTTGAAACCGACATCTACAACTATAAAAGGGGAGCCCAAACCCTAGAATAAGGTATCAACAATTCGAGACGAAGAGATTAGAGTTTAGGCGACTAGAACTAGGGTTTATACACCAATATGTTGTATTCCCAAAGAATATACTCAATAACATCTCTTTGCTCTCGATTTACAACTCTGTTATACAAATTCTCTACTGTTATGTGGTATTAAAACGATCCTACACAAAAATACCCTAACAACAAGACCAACGAGGAACTCCTCGTACGGGTTCAACGAACCGAGAACACCCAAAGACTCACCGATTAATGCAGCCTCCACTGACAGGACGTATGCAGGTCTTAGCCTAAAGGTGGGTATTTCCCCTGTTATAGTATTTTTGTGTAGGGTCGTTTTAGTACTACGTAACACTAGAAGATATGAAGTCAAGGACAAGAAATCGAGACTAAGGAGATGTTTATTGAGTATTAATTGGGACTACAACGTGTTTGGGTGTATGAACCCTAGTTCTAGCCGCCTAAACCCAAATCTCCTAGTCTAGAAAGTCGATCCCTTGTTCTAGGGTTTGGGCTCCCCTTTTATAGATGTAGATGTCGGCTTCAAGTAGGGCGAACTCTTCCATAATCAGAAAAATGGAAGTTTCTCCTTAGGCGGAAAACTTCTATTTTACTCCAAGCTAAGATATAGCTAAACCAAGGACGAGACAAGTATAAAGGAGCTGTACAAAGTGTATGGCAGCTGGGCAATGCAGTGAGCAAGCTCGACCACCTAGAGGAAGTGTAGTGCAGCTCAATGTAGCTCACTGAAGTGTGTGTCAGCTCCCTGAGCTGGATGGACTAGCTCACTCAGCTGGGTCAGCTGGGGATCAGATCAACTCAGCTGGATGAGTGTTCAAGTCTTGGGCAGTTGGGCCAGGTCCGGACAGTGGTCGGACCATGTGGACCACCCGAGTGTGCCGGTGAGCCGGTGGGCACTTGGGATCAGACCAGGGGCTTGGGCAACCAGCTAGGACTTGTTTGTGACATGTCTAGAGGAAGTTAGGGCTGTCAGGGACGTCTGGTAACTGCCATAGGCGAACAGGTGTGATCTGGACCATTGATTAAATCAATGGCCAGAAAATGATACCGAAGGGATGCAATGGTTAAGAAGTAACCACCCCTTCTTCTATATAAATCAGGTAAGTCCGTGCCTTTGAAGGCACGCCAGGACTTCATTCTTCTTCCTGAAACACAAAGAAAAACAGAGAAAAACAGAGAGATGGTCGGATTACACAATCCAAGACCAAGAGAGGCTTGAAGGCAGCAAAGAGGCAGTTTTGATGGCAATCAAGAGGGGAGTTGAGAACGACCCTCTGGTGTGTTTTGATTATGGTTTGCCACGCCATAGGCTTCCTCAACATCCTTACTACACATCAAAATAGCCAGGGAAGAAGGGAGATGACCGGATTCACTCTCAAAGTCCAAGAGCAGCCTTAAGGGCAGTGGTGTGTAGAAAGGCAGTTTCATTGGTACTGAAGTGAGAAGTGATGGACGAGCCTTGGGTGGTGTTTGATCAAGGATGAACACACCCTAGGCTTCCTCTGTGTCTTAGGGACACACGCAAATGGCCAGAAGAGAATGGAGAAGGCCGGAATCCACTCCCAAAGGCTTGTACAGCCTTGAAGGTGGATGCAGTGCAAAAACTGGTTTCATGGAAGTTCCATGAAAGGGATGATGGGTGCGACCCATGGCCAGACATGATACTGGAAGCACAAGATCTAGTAAGATCAAGTCTAAGGTAACATGTACATATGATTACTTTGTGGTTTATGTTGGTGTCTCTTGAGGTGCATATGAGGCCAAGTGTGGCACGCCCTTGGAGACCATATATCGTGATGTATTGTAGGGATACAGGACCTTCAGGAAAGGGGCGGATCATAGTTGAACTAATTCATCCATGTGGGATGGTAATTAGATGCTATGCAACAGTTGGTGATTCATGGTGGTTCATGAGTGAACCAGATTTATGGTTTTGCATTACCAGTGGCTTCAGGCCGTGGCAATGAGGTAATGGTATCATATGGTATGATAGGTATCAACCTTGGGTTGGTACAAGATTGGCTGAGAGCCAGGAAGAAGAGCAAGACTGACCAGGTTCATTGGGACGTGGTTCCATGGCCGGTTAGGTATGTGTGAAGACTCATCAGTTCTGAGTCATGTGGGGTGGTTGGTTGAATGACTCAGTAATCTAAGGGGAGAGTTTATACAGGTATAAAGGAGTTGGACGAGTGGATGGGGAGCAAGGCAAAGCTACCTAGCAGCTCGATCAGCTGGAAGAGAGTTGGGAACCTCAAGTGAAGTGGTTCAGTTCAGCTAGCTGGATGAGCTAGCTAGACAGCTAAGGCAGCTGAGACAAAGAGCTATCAAGCTCCGTGGATGTGGCAAAGGTATGATCTAGCAATTCTTGCATAGATCTAGATAGAATGGTTTAGGGGAACAGAACCTCGGATATTGTATGACTTGGATTAGGTTCAGGATCAACCTTGGAGTTGGTAGTAGTTGTGTCTACTGATCATGGCTAAGGTGATTCGACCTGACAAGTGTTAGATTGGTTTTAGACCAATGGTTGATAGATAATATTCCGCTGTGCATAAGTTGAAAGAATCTAAGCTAGGGAAGGACTAAGGTAGTCTTAAGCTAAGGTCTAAGATAGACTTCGCCCTTAGGCGAAAGTATAGATAAAGATCGAAAAATTGAGTGATTCGGTCAGGGTATGGACCGAGCGACGTGAGGCATCGACCGCGGCCTAGCCGGCCGGGTTCGGGTCTTACAAGTTGGTATCAGAGCATGCTTGATTCTAGGATCGTTGGGTTGTGGTTGTTCACCCATGCATCCGGACAAGTAGATGCTGATGTGATTAATGCACCAATTTTATTGTTGACTCAACTGGAGGAAGTTAACAATGAAGCTGGATTGACTGTAAGTCAGCTCAACCCTACTGAGGTTCTAGTGGGGGAGAGCTGAGCTGCAGCTGGAAGGGGAAGTTGAATCCTCTTATGGTGTGAACCGGGCTGATCCAAACAATTGTTGCAAACAATGAGAGGACTAACCGGTTGATTGGGCAGCTGTTTTGGCAGCTAATGATCAAGCTGGGCCAGTAGCTGAGGTGGTCTAGATTGATTCACCAGCTAGGGCCGCTTGGTTAGTGGACTACCTGAGGGTGCTGGAGCACATAACTCAGATGAGAATTAAGTATTTCTCAGGTAGTGTGGATCTTTTTGAGGCAGATGAGTGGAGGTTCTGATTGGGTTGTAACTTCATCTCAACTCACTGCTCAAAGGTATTGTGTTCCAAACCGAAATTATTTCTGGAAACTGAGATGACCATGGAACCTTACTAGGTGAGCCAAGAGGGAGCTGAGGCAAGATAGGGGATCATGCTTGTGAACGGGAAAGTTCGAAGGTGAACCATCTTGGCCAAGATGCACTCCCCAATGGCAAGATCTTGAAACAGAGGGTTGGTTGATCTAGTTATCTGGAAATAATAGACGGGTTGGACGGATCGATGCAATGCAAGATCTTTTATGGATGACCTGGACCAGGGAAGTAACATGAACCTGAGAGTGGCTTAGGTTGAAAGAAACGTGCAGCACTCTTTGGGGGTAAGTGTTATCCTTGGTGGCCATTCAAAACAAGTGAGCATTTGCGAGGTTCAAGTTGGTTTAAAGGAGACACTACAGGGCTAGTATACTGGGACTCGGTATAAGCCAAGGTAGGATTCCTTAGATCAATTTGAATGGATTGGGAATACGATGTTAAGTGGCTTAGTATGATGGGGATTGAGGTATATTACAAACACTCTTGTGAATGGTATGGGACATTCACAGAAGTGTGACACTTTGGAGAATGGTATGGGACGTTTTCCAAATGTGTGATTAAACCGATATCTTACTCATCTAGGTACTTAATGATCGGGGTGTGGAAACAACATACCTTTCGATACTGGAGCTACACACCGTTTTTGAGTCCAGATATGATCGGAAAGGGGTTGTTTGTATTGGTATAGGGGATGATCCCGGGATAGTGAGTGCGGCCGGAGGCCAAAGGATGCATTCACTAGGCCTCGTTAGGGACATCCCAGTGATGATCCAAGGAAGGGCGATGCCCATGGATCTGATTGTGGTTAGCCTTAAGAATCATGAAGTGATCTTAGGGATGGATTGGTCTTGGAAAGAATCGGGCCACCTTAGACTGTCACCGGGGAAGAGTGCAGTTTGAGAGTGGGTGTGGACCCCCGATCAGATTCCAAGGATCCGACCAACCTCTGGATGGTTAGTGATCTCAGCGGTCCAGGTGGAAAATATGCTGAGAGGTGGTCATCAGGCCTGGTTGGCGACCATTAACACTAAGGAGGTTGTAGGGGGTGGTAGCCCGGACGAGGATTTGGTTGGTTCAAGAGTTCAAGGATGTGTTTCGGGCGCTGCAGGGTGTGCCTCCTGCAGGGGCTGACCCGAGCATGATCGAACTAGAACCGGGAACGGTCCCAATGTCCAAAAGTCCGTATCGTTTGGCACCAGCCGAGATGGCTGAGATGAGGTCGACTAAGTCCAGTGAGGGATGAGGGTCGCAGCACAACCAAGTCGGAGATTGACCTTCGGTTGGATTGAGACGGTGGAGTCCCGGAGTGGACAGGACCAGAATGTGATCGAGTTCCTTAAGACTTGACTGATACATTGAGTAGCTTGGAGATTGGGTAAATCTACTAAGACTCGAGTATGCAGTATGTTCTTAAGGACTGAAAATGATCTAGTCATGGACTAGGATCAAAGTATGACTATGTCTGGTGATGGACAGAAGTCAAGTATGAGGCGGTTTAGTCTAGTAGGGACTAAGATCGCAATAGGGCCAAGCTGGGATAAGCTGTGGTCAGTTAAGGAATGATCCAGTAAGTTGTGACTGGGGTCATGAACCTTAGCGGATGTGCAGGATGCAAAGAGTTCAGTTGGAACCTTTGTCATGATATGGGATGTAAGCACCACTGGATTCGAGGACGAATCCATTCTAAGTGGGGGAGACTTGTCATGTCCCCGATCCTGGATATGATCATTTGGAACGACCATGGTGCAAGGAGACGCACCAGTCAGGTCATGTGACCTAAACACAAGGGTATCATGGCCTGGAAGTAAGGTTAAAGGCATCAGGAAGCTAAGATATAGCTAAACCAAGGAGGATACAAGTATAAAGGAGCTGTACAAAGTGTATGGCAGCTGGGCGATGCAGTGAGCAAGCTCGACCACCTAGAGGAAGTGTAGTGCAGCTCAATGTAGCTCACTGAAGTGTGTGTCAGCTCCCTGAGCTGGATAGACTAGCTCACTCAGCTGGGTCAGCTGGGGATCAGATCAACTCAGCTGGACTGAGTGTTCAAGTCTTGGGCAGTTGGGCCAGGTCCGGACAGTGGTCGGACCATGTGGACCACCCGAGTGTGCCGGTGAGCCGGTGGGCACTTGGGATCAGACCAGGGGCTTGGGCAACCAGCTAGGACTTGTTTGTGACATGTATAGAGGCAGTTAGGGCTGTCAGGGATGTCTGGTAACTGCCATAGGCGAACAGGTGTGATCTGGACCATTGATTAATTCAATGGCCATAAAATGATACCGAAGGGATGCAATGGTTAAGAAGTAACCACCCCTTCTTCTATATAAATCAGGCAAGTCCGTGCCTTTTCAGGCACGCCAGGACTTCATTCTTCTTCCTGAAACACAAAGAAAAACAGAGAAAAACAGAGAGATGGTCGGATTACACAATCCAAGACCAAGAGAGGCTTGAAGGCAGCAAAGAGGCAGTTTTGATGGCAATCAAGAGGGGAGTTGAGAACGACCCTCTGGTGTGTTTTGATTATGGTTTGCCACGCCATAGGCTTCCTCAACATCCTTACTCACATAAAAATAGCCAGGGAAGAAGGGAGATGACCGGATTCACTCTCAAAGTCCAAGAGCAGCCTTAAGGGCAGTGGTGTGTAGAAAGACAGTTTCATGGGTACTGAAGTGAGAAGTGATGGACGACCCTTGGGTGGTGTTTGATCATGGATGAACACACCCTAGGCTTCCTCTGTGTCTTAGGGACACACGCAAATGGCCAGAAGAGAATGGAGAAGGCCGGACTCCACTCCCAAAGGCTTGTACAGCCTTGAAGGTGGATGCAGTGCAAAAACTGGTTTCATGGAAGTTCCATGAAAGGGATGATGGGTGCGACCCATGGTTGGATCTTATCAATACTGGAAGTATATGATAAGGCATGATAGAGGCGTGCAATGGAGGAGCATGGCCAGACATGATACAGGAAGCACAAGATCTAGTAAGATCAAGTCTAAGGTAACATGTACATATGATTACTTTGTGGTTTATGTTGGTGTCTCTTGAGGTGCATATGAGGCCAAGTGTGGCACGCCCTTGGAGACCATATATCATGATGTATTGTAGGGATACAGGACCTTCAGGAAAGGGGCGGATCATAGTTGAACTAATTCATCCATGTGGGATGGTAATTAGATGCTATTCAACAGTTGGTGATTCATGGTGGTTCATGAGTGAACCAGATTTATGGTTTTGCATTACCAGTGGCTTCAGGCCGTGGCAATGAGGTAATGGAATCATATGGTATGATAAGTATCAACCTTGGGTTGGTACAAGATTGGCTGAGAGCCATGAAGAAGAGCAAGACTGACCAGGTTCATTGGGACGTGGTTCCATGGCTGGTTAGGTATGTGTGAAGACTCATCAGTTCTGAGTCATGTGGGGTGGTTGGTTGAATGACTAAGTAACCTAAAGGGAGAGTTTATACAGGTATAAAGGAGTTGGACGAGTGGATGGGGAGCTAGGCAAAGCTACCTAGCAGCTCGATCAGCTGGAAGAGAGTTGGGAACCTCAAGTGAAGTGGTTCAGTTCAGCTAGCTGGATGAGCTAGCTAGACAGCTAAGGCAGCTGAGACAAAGAGCTATCAAGCTCCGTGGATGTGGCAAAGGTATGATCTAGCAATTCTTGCATAGATCTAGATAGAATGGTTTAGGGGAACAGAACCTCGAATATTGTATGACTTGGATTAGGTTCAGGATCAACCTTGGAGCTGGTAGTAGTTGTGTCTACTGATCATGGCTAAGGTGATTCGACCTGACAAGTATTAGATTGGTTTTATACCAAAGGTTGATAGATAATATTCCGCTGTGCATAAGTTGAAAGGATCTAAGCTAGGGAAGGACTAAGGTAGTCTTAAGCTAAGGTCTAAGATAGACTTCGCCCTTAGGCGAAAGTATAGATAAAAATCGAAAAATTGAGTGGTTCGGTCAGGGTATGGACCGAGCGACGTGAGGCATCGACCGCGGCCTAGCCGGCCGGGTTCGGGTCTTACAGTCAGACCTATGGCATGGGTTGGTCCCTGGTTTCTTCTTGAGCAAGGGTCCAGAAGTCGAGGACCTATTCGGAGGCTGGAGAAAACTTGTGCCTGGATATTTTTCCCCAACAGTTTACCCCTTATTCCTTGATTTTCTCGTGGGGATCAAGGGATAACATGTGTTCTTGGACCTTGGTAGTTTTCTCTCAGGGCGAAGTCCCTCTTTAGATGTCTTGTCTTCTTCTTGTATCGAGTTAGGCCCGGGACCCTTGTTGATGACTGAGGCGATGATTTAATGAGGCTTTGAACCTTTTGGCCCAAATATCAAGAAGCTCCTCGGATTGCCCACGATTTCTCCAATCTTTCTCTCGGATCTACTTTCCTTTTGGATACTCCATCATTACTCCGAGAGATTTGGGGAGCGGAGTTCTTTGAATTTGAATTTCTCAAGCTCAGTCTCGGAAGTTCCGAGATTTCGGATCGGCGAGTTTCTTGAGAAGATTCTCAACGGCTCTTTCTTTAAATATATATACATTCTCTCGCCCTCCTTTTCGTTGTAGCATCTTCTTACTCTTGTCTTTAGATTTCGTCATTCTGATCGCGACGCGAAACTGATCTTTGCTTCATTATCCTTTCATCTGGAGACGGCCTTCGCGTGTTAATCCCTTGCAACTGTCTAATTGCAGAAGCAAGCGAGTCGGAGAGGAGAGTAGACTCCTCGTCGTCCAGATCCAGCAGCCCACCATCACGCCACGATAAAAACGTGCAAGATCCTTTGACCCAGCTCCCTTATCGTTCGTTTCCTCGGGATCTCCACAGGTGGGCCCCGCATCATCGGTTAGAGAAGATGATCTGTGCGATTGGCGAAAGAATTATTCACTCCCTTCTTCTGTTGTCCTCCGCATTCCCAGATCGTCAGAGCATGCTTCTAGCGGTATGCCCGAGGAGATCGCTATATATGAAGCTTTCTTTGAATCTGGCTTCAGAAGCGATGTGCCGACGCTGATAGTAAGTCTTTGCAACTATTTTCATATCTCTCCATCTCAGCTTAATCCTCCGGCCTGGCGCATCCTTATAGCAATTCAAAATCTCGGGGACGAAGAGGGTCTGGCCTTGAGAGTTAGCGAGGTACTCTTTGCCTATCATCTGGCGCCGATTAATGGAAATGAGGGGCGTTTTCATCTTCGTCCGCGATCTGAGCTTCCCATAGTCGACGAGCTTCCCAAGACTGAACGTATAGAATTGGCTCTCGGGAAGAAATGGCCAGAAAGATATGTCTTTATTACTCTCCCGGGGTCTCACTACCGATGGAATTTCGTAAGTAGGAGATCCAATAGATAATCTTTCTGTGAGTTTCGATAATAAATTCTGTTTGACCTATACTTCTTTTTTTTGTTAGAGGGAACTCATTATGCTCCTGTCGAATGAGAGGGCAATGTCCTTCGAGCACGGAAGCTTCCCCTTGGCGGCGCCGTGTAACTTATCTTCTTAGTTTAAAGGTATTGCGTCGCAGCAAGCTATGGGGTAAGTTAGCCCTTTTCAACTTATATGAATTTTACTTTCCGTATAGTTGATCACGGGATATTCCTCATTAGATAGCGTAAGAGAGGAAGGTTCAGATGACCCGATGATAGCCTTTAAAAAGGCCACGGATTCTATCTCGGCGAGGAGGGATTCGTCCAGCAGAAATGCTTCTGGTGACGGAACCACGGCCGCCGGGAATAAATGTAGGATGATAAGGAGTGACGATATATCTCCATCTCAAGGTGGCAGGCCCAGGGAAGGTGTAAGCACACGGTCCCAACGACCGTTGTTGACTGGATGCTCGTGTGGAGGGTTATCTGGTGTGCTGGCTGATTTGAACGCAAACCTGTTCGCACGGATGCAGGGTCTTCCCTTGGATAAGGACCCTTCATGGATTATTCAGCAGGTTTAAGGCGAACTTCTTCAGGTGAGTTGCAATTATTGTTATGGTATTTTTGTGTAGGGTCGTTTTAGTACTACGGAACACTAGAAGAATTTGTATGAAAGCAAGAGATTAGACTAGAAGAGATGTTTTTTGAGTTATACGTATGGGGACTACAACGATTTGGTGTATAAACCTTTGTTTAGCCGCCTAAACCCTAATCTCTTAGTCTAGAAAACTCGATCCCTTGTTCTAGGGTTTGGGCTCCCCTTTTATAGTTGTAGACGTCGGCTTAGAGTAGAGGAACTCTTCCATAATCAGAAAAATGGAAGTTTCCCCTTATGCGGAAAACTTCTATTTTGCTCCAAGGGTCGGTCCGAGCAAGGGGGTCGGACCTATAGCAGGAGTCGGTCCCTGGTTTCTTCTTGAGCAAGGGTCTGGAAGTCGAGGACCTATCCGGAAGCTGGAGAAAACTTATGCCTGGATATTTTTCCCCAACAGTTTGTCCCTTATTCCTTGATTTATTCGTGGGAATCAAGGGATAACATTTGTTCTTGGACCTTAGCAGTTTTCTCTTAGGACGGAGTCTTCCTTCAGATGCCTTGTCTTCTTGCATTGAGGTAGGCCGGGACCTTTGCTGGTGACTGAAGCAATGATTTCATGAGGCCTTTAATGTCATAACTCCCTGGAATATTCGGATCCTTGCCTTAACTTGCTTTCGAATGAAGAACTGGGACAGGACGACCCCTTTCGGAGACTCAAGGTATACGGGCCTTGCACATGAGATCATTTGAATGGAGTGGGCTTCGCGAAAAAGCCCAACGACGGTTGAGTTTCTTCGTTTGACGCTCATTTGGTCGCGTGGCGATTCACACGAGGCACGTGGTTGTCAACCTAGGGTTTCCTCCTTCTCTCTCTCATTTGATCAAGACCAAAGCTTCTTTCTCTCATTTCTTCTTCATTTCTCCTTAAGATTCTCTCTTGGCGGCTTCCTTTCTCAGAGATTTCCTCTCTCTTTCTACAGGTAGCCGTCTTCTCCTTCCTCTTTTCTTCTTCTCTTAGATCATCTTCGACGATGTCCGGTGAAACCCCTAGCAAAACCCTAAATCCCTCTCCCGTAGATAGGAGGGTTAGATCTAGGACTCTAGATTCAGTGAATTCTTCTTCCCTTTCTCCCAATCCAGAGGTTGAAGCGGAGAGTCCTCCGCTTGACGATGTCGAGAACGCCCCTTCAGGCGATGAAGCGGAAGGGTCTCCATTGGTAGGTCCGGTCCCTAGAATCGGGAAGAGATATGTCGAAGAGTGGGGGAAGAAGTACGATCTTCCTCAAGATCTAGTCATTCGGGTTCCGGGTCCTTCCGACAGGATCTCGGACTTTGGATTCGACGAAGTTCTGATTTATGAGGCGTACTGATACTGCTCAAATTACCCTATAGAGCTTACACTCTCAAATAAGAGGTTCAGCTGTAGTACTTAGGGATCGAATCACGAGGAGCTAGGGAACCGATTAAATCTAATCAATTAATCAATCCTAGGTGAAGTTGGTTTTAATGATGAAATGTAAATGACAATAGCAAGGTAGTTGATCTAACTAACAATATGAAGGTTGTTTAAATGATAATGAAGAGTGCTAGACTTAGGGCTTTTATTCAGGAATGGAGATTATAATACCTATAAATGCCTAACAAGTTATGTGCATGATACTATAGAACTCAGCCGCTTAACTCTCAGTGATGTCTCACTGGTTAAATGATCTAGATCTCTGGCCTCAACTGTCGTATGTTGACCAGAAAAAGAGTCGATCGATATCCTTTAGAGATATCGAGCGATACACCTTTCGCAGTGCCGATCGATTCACCTGTCGAGATATCGATCGACAGCTTCTAGATATGCCTAGGCGCGAGTCGATAATGAACACTAGGTCTCAAGGAGGGCGGTTAGCTCTTCTCCAAGGAAACACTAGTTCAAACAGATAAATCAAGATATCAAAGATCCTAGTGATCTATGCCCTAGTTAGCTACTCTAGAACAAGCTTAGGGTGCAATCTATTTAATGAATATCACAACTTAGCAATTATAGTTTGGGGCTAATCCCACAAACCTATTTAAACCCTAGATCTAACAACTAGACTACTCAGACATAGCTAAGAAATTCATAATATAAGATAGATAAAAGAATTGCATAGATAGGGAATAGAAAACAAATGGAGTTCACAAATCTCTCTATGATCTCTCCAATCTCTCAAAACATAAAACTCTAGTCTTTCTCTCACACTCTTTGCTTTGCCTCTCAAGACTTGTTGCTTGCTTAGACTTGTCAAAGCTTGCCGTCAAAAACACTTAGCAGGAATATTTAAGCATTTCCAATTGGTTAAAAACTCGTCAGGGGCAATCTCGTAATTTGGTGAAGTCTTGGTGAAGTAGTCGGCTAAACCATTTCGTCCTCGATATCGATCAACAACACTAGATGTGTATCGATCGATTGTAATCTTCTAGTACGCGGATCTTCTCAGCTACATCGATCGACAACTCAGGATGAGTATCGATCGATTCTGATCACAATGTTGACTTCTGATTTGGTCTTGAATGGTAAACTTGGGTGTATTATCTTTTGTACTCGAAAATGCTCCAAAAATATCACTTTATCATGAAACGCTCCTGAACCTGAAAACATACCTAACAGGCTAGAAAACACATTAGTTATATAATAAAATAATAGTATACCATGGTAGAAGATGGGTGAAATCCATGGTATATCAACTCCCGCAGTCTTACTCCTTTGCTTGTCCTCAAGCAAAAACCAGTAGTCTTTGGAAAATGTTTGAATACAATAGGGACTCAAATATTCAAAATATTGAAGTCATCACTCTATGGGTTTGCAATTCATATCTGAACACCCTAATCACAGAAGTTCATTATGCATTATCCTAGCTTAGCAACCAAATTCATCTAGTCCACAACTTAGCAAATCTTATCTGACATTCCCCTCTACTAACCTCATTTCTTAACATAAAATAGAAATGCAGACTTTACCTTGGGAGTATCGATCAAAGGACACATGGATTCAACTCAAACAAGTATCTGAACACACAGGTAGTCTTCTCTGATCCCTTTCTCCCCTCATCTCTCTTCTCTGAATCTCTTATTAGTTTCAATTTCAACCGGTTTCGATGCCACAAAGGTCATCTAGTCTATCTCATTGACATTTGCATTTGTAACTCATACATTTTGACAAAGTGTAGCGAATATTGGGGTCTCAGGTAATTTACCTATCCCTTGTTTCCACAATGTGTGATCATCCCTGAGATTTAGAATACTGGGGTCGCAGGAGACACTCCTACCCCTCTGCTTCTCAAGAAATCATGTCAATCTTTTATAACATAAAACTTAGATCTTTGAGATGCCGAAGAGAGAGAAGGAAGGGAACCAGAAACACACAGACTTTTTACCTTCCAAGCTTGTAAGAGGATTCTGATCCAGTGATTTCCAAGCTCCAAGACAAGCAAATAAAGTCAGTATTAGTGTTGGAGGTCAGCATTGGTTCCTTCAAACAATCTCAGCTAGTGTATATAGGTGACATGTTGATCCACTTTAGCATCTTTAGTACTATCTGCAATCAGTAAATCTAGAATGTTGCTAAAGAGTGGTTAGACAATCAAATATAAATCTATATCAATGTCCCCATTTAGTAATTATGTGAAAAATAATTTTGAAAAACATTTTAAATAAAAACCAAAATAAAAACACATATTAGTAGAAGAGCTTCACGAGGGAGAGTGTGGTTCCCATTCTAGTGGTCAGAGCTTGGTGCTCAGAGCCAGAAGGGCTGGGTACTACTGGCCAACCATGGCGAGGGACTCCCTCAAACAAGCCAAACTCTGTAGCCAATGCCAGAAGCACGCACCAGTCTCCAATCTTCCACCAGAGAACCTCAAATCTCTAAGTTCTCCTTGTCCCTTCCGAAAGTGGGGCATGGACATCGGGGGAAATTCCCCATGGCACCGGGGCAAAAGATCTTTCTCCTAGTCGTGACCGATTACTTCACAAAGTGGGTAGAATCTGAAGCACTAGCCAAGATAACGGATCTCCAGATCAGGAAATTCCTATGGACCAACGTGATCACACGCTTCAAAACTCCCCATGAGATCGTCACAGACAACTGACCCCAGTTCACGAGCTACAACTTCCGAAAGTTCTGCAAGGATTGGAACATCAAGCTTTCCTATTCAGCACCACGACATTCCCAATCTAATGGTCAAGCCGAATCCACTAATAAGACATCGGTGTATATGCTCTAGAAGCGCCTAGAAGACGCCCATGGGCAATGGGCTGAAGAGCTACATGGAGTACTCTGGGCCTATCGGATAACCCCGAAGACGGCTACCCAGGAGACTCCCTTCTCGCTTGTCTATGGTGCTGAAGCGGTGATACCCACGGAGGTGCACGTAAGGACCACGGTCTCTGAATTCCTCTCCCAGGAGGAGAACAACGAGCTAATGTCCCTGAGTCTAGACCTACTCGATAAAAAGAGGGAGGCGGCCCGCCTTAGAAATGCGTGCTACCAGTTTAAAGTAGCCAAGAGCTATAACAAGAAGGTCAGATCCAGAACCTTCAAGAAAGGGGATTGGGTCCTAAGGCGAGTTTGTGACCACACAAGGGACAAATCAGCCGGAAAACTCGCTCCTGGATGGGAGGGTCCCTATAAGGTAATAGAGGTGCAAGGGGCAGGAGACTATAAGCTGGAAGACAGCGACGGTAAGGTCCAACCCAACTGCTAGAATGCCTTGCACCTCAAATTCTATCACTTCTAAAGTAAGGTCCCCGGATCAAGCTTTATATACTACTACTATTATTATGATATATTTAAGTACACTGGTTTCCTACTCCTATGTATGCGATAACGTCTCCGGACTAATCTTATAAAATACATTATTAGTCACGGCTAAAGGGGTTATAGGAACTCCAATGTACTTAAAGGGGCATACTAGCTAGGTCAGGCCATAAGGGACCTTAGATCTCAGCAAACCCTCTATATACTAGTGAGACTACTCACATGGGTGTACGACATATAAGGAACAGGTCTGATCAACCCTATTACATTGTCTGCACCTCGGGCCCTGCGTAAAGGCTATATGTCCAAAAATTACGTGGGGACCACCGTACTAGTGCTACCCAAACTCTGTGTTAAAGATGCTACAAGCTAAATACACGCAGGGGGCATAACGTACACTGCAAAGTACTGTAATCAGGTGCTGACGGCTGATATGCAGGGAGCAAATGTGCGAAAATACCGGTTAGCACCAAAAATTATACTTATCCAGACGTGGAAAGTAGTGTGTCTGATGTGAAGTCGCTCCGCGGGGCAGGCCCACGCCAGACCACAGTAAGTCTGAGCGTGACCTTTTCTGCAGAAAGGTAGAGTGCAGCATTGAGATTCACGAGAGTGGCCTATACCTCCGGGTGGTAGAGTGCGGTTTCTCAATAACAGATCGGTAGTGGTTCCCCCATGGGGAGCAGAATACGATCACAAACCTCCCATAACGCATACAGCCTCAAGGTCTATGACGAACCTCAGGGTTCAGTACGGCCTCATGGTCTATATAATAACCTCCGGGTTCAGTACGGCCCCAGGGTCTAATTAAGAGCCTCAGGGTTCAATACGGCCTCCGGTTCTATAAAAGAGCCTCAGGGTTCAATACAGCCTACGGGTCTGTAAGGAATCTCCGGATTCAAGATCACCTAAGGGTTGATCAAGGACCTTCGGGCCTAACTGATCTTCGGATCTGATAAGAACCTCAAGGTTCAAGGATCTTTGAATTGAAATACCAACCTTCGGGTTTGCCAAGAACCTCAGGGTTCAAAAGCATCAACCTCCGAGTTCGAGGTATCCATCGGGTTTAGTCACAGCCCCCGGATCTAAGGATTAAACCCTAACACTCAGAAACCTCAGGGTTCAATGAGCAAACCTTCGGGTTCAATAAAACGGCCTTCGGGCCTACGTAAGGGACCTCAGGGTTCAAGGCCTTAAGAACTTCCGGGTTCTAGGGCTCACGAACCCCATGGTTCAAACCAAGCTAGAACTCTAGGGTTCTAAGTAAGGATCTTTCATTCCAAAACTAAAACTCAGGTTTTTAATAATGGATTACAAGGTCTAACGCTATTCTAATCATTTCAGGGTTCAGTCAATTCACTAACAGGATCCAGGCCCTAGACAGTGATATCCTTCCAAGGGGTCAACCCTTACAAGGGTCCAGCCCTCACAAGGGGTCAATTCTTTCAAGGGTCCATCCCTTCCCACGAATCTACGCGTCTACTTAAACGTCCTTGCATTCTGAAGATACGGAATTGGCTCAACAAGGTCTAGACCCCTAAGCTGTCAACACAGTACAAGCTGCTAATCCTAGACCCCACAATTCTGCCTAGGAGATTGTGCTCCTTCCAAAGAGACTTCTGCTCAATGCCCCTATAAACCGGTCTAATCGGAGGATAGTGCCGGAGAGTTATGAAGGCATGAATCCAAGAAGTGAATACAACAGAAAAAGGCGAAAACAATAAGTATTGTTATTAGGCTATCAGAAGTCCTTATTTGGCTACAAAATCATCAAAAGCCCGGGGAAAGAAACTATAATATAAAATAAAGTATAAATAGAAAAACACTTCAGGGTTTCGGCTGATGCAGTGCCGGAGGAAAAGCGTCAAGTCCACCTCTCCCATTCACCGAACCCTGAACAGGCCCTCCAACAGGTCCCCAGCGGTTGATATTCCTCTCCGACCACTCCTTCACGAGCTCCCAAAGAGCTTGCTCACGGGCCCGCTGCACGGTCGAAGCTTGATGAGTTATCACCTCTCGAAGCTGGTTACGAAGGAAGAGGATCTCCTTGTGCGGAGGAACACACCGGCGTGGACCAAACAATCTGTTACTTCCCGCATTCCTTAGGGTCGAAGAAGTCGCAACTGAGGAGACAAAGGAAGGCGATGCATAAGACCGTCTCCTCTGAGGATTGGCCCTACAATATTCATTATACACCGATGATATTGAAGCTCCAGGAATCCCACCTAAAAGTCAGCAGAGCAAAGGGTCAGAATCGTTTTCGTGACTGTTTAAGAGAAGGAAAAGCTGTCTTACCCCAAATACGACTATGGCGTAAAGACATCCGCCTCATCAAAAATATAATCCAACGGTACCGCCTGGGAATGCCTTTTGCCAGCTTCACCAAAACCTCGCCAGCAGGGAATACCGGCTGGAAGACCTCTACAAAAACATTACGTAAGATGGGATAGTAACGCAAAAGTTATCTTGAAAATAGAAAAAGGGGGCATACCGACGGATCGCCAAAAGAGAGGGTAGCGCGGAGCATTGTTAACCTTCATGAACACATTTCTCCTATTCCAGAAGTCGTTTGAAGGGAAACTCCCCCGTACTCCCCTAGGAGGTTCGTCTACCAAAGGTTCACCATCACGAGACCAGATTTGGTAAAAACCCTTCTTGTTCGATAAGGGAAGGAAGGAGTAGGAGTATAAAATTTCAGGTAGTCCGAAGGGAATACTGTGAAATTCACCCAACACTTGAATCGCCATTAGGGTACGCCACGTTGCTGGCGTGAGCTGCGAAGGAGAGACCCCAAAGTAAGACGCTACTTCCGCGACCAGGGAAGAAATGTCCCCCCTGAAGCCTGCTTCTAGGTACGCCTCGAAGATAGCTATCTCGTCGGTACCGCCATCGGGAGCTCGTTCAAATTCACCCGCACATCGTAGTTCCACCGAGTCAGGAAGAGAATACTTCCTGCGGATCCCGATCAGATATTCCTGTTTGATGTCCGATATCGGACCATCCTCGTCCTCGTCACCGAAAGAACAAAAGCGATGCTGCCGCAAGGGAGCCATAGGAGCGTCTTCGCTACCCACTCTCGAAGTCGCCCATGGAGTCAGAATAGGCGAGGCAAAGGGATCACCAAACAGGTATCGAGGCCTAGCATGACCACCAACATGGGAAGCTGGAATCGCTCCGAAGTGGGTCTGATCGTTCGACATTTTCCTCAAGCAGGAAAGATGGTTCTGACTCGGGTCTATATCATTGAAAGGCGCCAGAGCATCCGTATATATATCTGGAAGGATTTTCCATTTAACCACCAAAGGGCAAAGGAAAATCGGCAAAAAAAATGTTCATCAGGAGAAAAAAGGAAGGAAGGGAAAAACGGAAAATCTCCTATATTTCTTTTCCGGAAAATTTCCAAAAATCATGCCAAGGAGATCTCGCCGTCAAAGGCTTTCGGCATAGCGACTAGGGTTTCTCCTTGTTTCCTTTTTTGCGATAGGACGTTCATTCTACCATGTGGATTGTACCCTACTAAATTATCTCAATCCTCATCAAGGGTCCCGGCCTGATTCGCTGCAAAGAGACAAGGTGCTCAAGGAATAAGGGGCAAAATGTTGGGGAAAAATATCCAGACATAAGTTTTCTCCAACTTCCGGATAGGCCCTCGACTTCCGGACCCTTGGTCAAGAAGAAACCAGGGACTGACCCCTGCCTTATGTCCGACCCCCTTGATCGGATCGACCCTTGAAGCGAAATAGAAGTTTTTCCGACTAAGGGAAAACTTCCATTTTTCCGATTATGGAAGAGTTCTATTACTTGAAGCCGACATCTACAACTATAAAAGGGGAGTCAAAACCCTAGAATAAGGGATCGACAATTCGAGACGAAGAGATTAGAGTTTAGGCGACTAGAACTAGGGTTTATACACCAATACGTTGTAGTCCCAAATAATATACTCAGCAACATCTCTTTGCTCTCGATTTACAACTCTGTTATACAAATTCTCTAGTGTTCCGTGGTTTTAAAACGATCTTACACAAAAATACCATAACAACAAGACCAACGAGGAACTCCTCGTACGGGTTCAACGAGTCGAGAGCACCCAAAGACTCACCGATTAATGCAGCCTCCACTGACAGGACGCTTCAGGTCTTAGCCTAAAGGTGGGTATTCCCCCTGTTATAGTACTTTGTGTAGGGTCGTTTTAGTACTACGGAACACTAGAAGATATGAAGTTGATATACCATGGATTTTACCCATGATATATAAGTGTTTTAGATACTATTTACTATGTATTGGAGTCTATTTAGAGTATTTACAGGTTCAGGGACGTTTTGGAGAAATATGGTGATTTTGGTGCCTTTTGGAGTCTTTCGCAGTGCAGGACTGCACAGACGCTTCAGATGTTTAGCTTTCGATGGAGGCCTTCACACCATTGGATGTATCCCATATTTGGACACAAGCTAGAGTTTTGAGTTAGATTTCCAGTGCCAGCGGTTTGAGATCAATCTAACGGTTAGATCGGAAGTTATGCCCGTTTTACTGAAGAGTGGTCAGTCTGCCTCGCGAGAGGAAGCTGCCGAGAAGAGGATTGTATGTCGATCGACACAGCACACTGCATGTCGATCGACAGGGACATCAGAATGTGGGCTGATTATATTTCATGACCGACTGAAGCCCAGGAGTCATCACAAAGTTACCAAAATACCCCTGACGACCAGAAACCCTATTTATGTTATTTCTAAGCCATTGTTGATGGCGACGCTTTCTACGCTTTCTTTTGATTCATTGTTATTAGTCTAGGAGAGAAGAGAGGAACTCCTTCAGAGTCCTCTTGGAACTCCTTTGATTTTTATATCTATTCTATTGCAATTTCATCTATTCATCTATGATTTCTGTGACAGCTATCATGTCTGAGTAGATCCACCTGTTAGGTTTAGGGTTCAGATAGGTTATGAGGGATTAGCCCCAAATATAGAATTGCTAAGTTGTGGTATTAATCATTGAGACTGTTCTTAATGCTTGTTCTTGAGTAATTAACCTGAACTTGATCATAGAATCATTAGGCACAAGCGAGAGCTTGGTCTCTTATCTGACTTGTCTTCTCTGATCTAGGATTGCTAGATAACAGCGACAGCTGGTTTAGAAACCCTAGCGAACATATATTCAACCCGCGCATTAAGCCTACTAGAAGCGCGTCGATCGATATCCCGTTAGGTGAATCGATCGACGGAGCAAAAGGTGTATCGATCAATACTCCTATAGTGTCATCGATCGACACTTTCTAATTGATCATCCCGACAGGTGAGATCATTGGATCTAGTAATAGATAACCTATGCAACGAGAGTTGATATGTTATTCTTATAGTTGAGTTCTATAATATCATATTTCAGTATCTATATCATTATAATCCCAACCTGAATAGAAACCCTAGATCTAGCTACCATCATTCCATCAAACAACTCTTGGTTACATGAGAACAACTGCCTTGTTCACTTTGCTTTCATTACATTCATATTTACTGCTTTATAACTGTTTGCCTAGTTTAATCTTAATATCTATAGTTTAGTGTGCGCCATAGCTCTCTGTGGATTCGATCCCTAAGTACTACAATCGAACCTCTTATTTGAGAGAGTAAGATCACTTGTTAGGGTAATTTGAGTGATATCAAATTTGGCGCCGTTGCCGGGGAGCAAGGATTCGCCATTAGACTTGATTGATAGGTTTATTCTAGGTTTTATTTACTGTTTTAAGTTACTTACGAAAATTTTTTCTTGTTTTTCAGGTACATGCCAATTAGTACCAGAAGCAGCAAGGGAGAATTGCTTTTCTTCTCAGACCCAGCACGTTTGGAACGCTCGATCCGCAAAGAGAAACTCGCAGCATCGATCGATACCACTTATACATCATCGATCGACACTTGTGAAAGAGAATCGATCGACACTTCATCTGCAACATCGGTCGATACCAATCTGCGAGCAACCATGAGCGAGATACTTGTGTTACAAAGGGATGAAAACGGGGACCTGCATGACCAGGATGGTCATCTGCGTAATGCAGCAGGTCAGAGACTTGATGCTCAGGGGACTGTAATCCCTGACTCCGATACTGATGCTACAGGAGCTGCTATACCTGTAGATGGGGCTGCTCGACAAAGGACACTGGCTGATTACAACCGTCCAGAGGAATACTATGTCAACAGATCAGCCATTCGTCTACCAGATATCCAGACACAGAATTTCGAGCTGAATCCAAAGTACTACACGCTCGTGGCACAGATACCTTACTCTGGATTATCTCACGAGCATCCTATGGACCATCTGGAAAGGTTCGAGGATCTTATTGCTCTTATCTGTATGGATGAAGTCCCTGAGGACTACTTGCTTTGCAAGCTCTTCAAATACTCACTTGTTGGAGAAGCTTCGCTTTGGCTTAAGCAGCTACCACCAGGATCTCTTACATCCTGGACCGACATCCAAAATGCATTCCTGAGAAAATTCTTTGATGAAGCACGGACTGAAGAAATAAGAGATAAAATTTGGACATTCTCTCAGGGATCTACAAAAGGTTTCAAAAGCTCTTGGGAAAGGTTCAGGAGCTACCAAAGGGACTGTCCACATCATGGTTTTACGGAGGTTCAGCTGTTGATGAAGTTCTGCAATGGTATTGATGTGCAATATCATGTAATGCTGGACACTGCAAGCGAGGGGAACTTTAGAACAAGGACCCTAGAGGAAGCTAAGAGACTGATTGAGAGCTTGGCATCCAGCACCAGTGCCAAAAATCTAGATATGCACATGATAAAATCAGCTGTAAACGATGACAACAAGATCATTGAGGCTGTGACTGGTTCTGTACATGAAGTCTCATTAGTGGAGCATGCTATATACCAGGATGAGGGTCAGTACAATGTCGAAGAGATGGAATTTATGCTAGAGGAGCGCTTGAAAGAACAGCAGGAGATCACTGAGGAGCTTAATCTGCATTTGGATTCTCTCTGCAAAGAGGTGAATGGAATGATAGACATCATCGATACCCGTTTCAAGATGTTGTGCACCCAAATTTCTCAGATTGCAAAAACTTAAAAAATAAAAATAAAGCGCGTCGATCGATATCCCGACAGGTGAATCGATCGACGGAGCAAAAGGTGTATCGATCAATACTCCTATAGAGTCATCGATCGACACTTTCTAATTGATCATCCCGACAGGTGAGATCATTGGATCTAGTAATAGATAACCTATACAACGAGAGTTGATATGTTATTCTTATAGTTGAGTTCTATAATATCATATTTCAGTATCTATATCATTATAATCCCAACCTAAATAGAAACCCTAGATCTAGCTACCATCATTACATCAAACAACTTTTGGTTGCATAAGAACAACTGCCTTGTTCACTTTGCTTTCATTACATTCATATTTACTGCTTTATAACTGTTTGCCTAGTTTAATCTTAATATCTATAGTTTAGTGTGCGCCCTAGCTCTCTGTGGATTTGATCCCTAAGTACTACAATCGAACCTCTTATTTGAGAGAGTAAGATCACTTGTTAGGGTAATTTCAGTGATATCAGAAGTCAAGGACAAGAAATCGAGACTAAGGAGATGTTTATTGAGTATTGATTGGGAGTATAACGTGTTTGGGTGTATGAATGATATACCATGGATTTTACCCGTTTTTAACCATGGTATACTAGTATTTTATTATATATTTAATCTGTTTTCTAGCCTGTTAGGTATGTTTTCAGGTTCAGGAGCATTTTGTGAGAAAGTGATGTTTTTGGAGCATTTTGGAGTACAAGAGATGATATACCCGAGTTGACCATTCAAGACTAAGTCGGAAGTCAACAATGCGATTATAATCGATCGATACTCATCCTGAGTCGTCGATCGATGTAGCTGAGAAGATCCGCGTACTAGAAGATTTTAATCGATCGATACACATCCAGTGTTGTCGATCGATATTGAGGACGAAGTGGTTTAGCCGACTACTTCACCAAGACTTCACCAAATTACGAGATTGCCCCTGACGAGTTTTTAACCTAATGAAAATGCTTAAATATTCCTGCTAAGTGTCTTTTGACGGCAACCTTCGAAAGAAGCAAGCTTTTAACAACCCTCAAAGCAGAGAGTGTGAGAGAGAGACTAGAGTTTTATTTGTGTTTGAGAGATTGGAGAGATTTCTCATCTCCTTTTGTATTTCTACTTTATTCTATCTATGCAATTCTTTCATCTATCTATTGTTATGAATTGCTTAGCTATGTCTGAGTAGTCTACTTGTTAGATATAGGGTTCAAATAGGTTTGTGGGATTAGCCCCAAACTATAATTGCCAAGTTGTGATACTCATCAAATGGATTGCACCCTATGCTTGTTTTAGATTAGCTAACTAGAACATAGATCACTAGGATCTTTGATTATCTTGAATTATCCATTTGAGCTTGCCTGTCTCCCGTTGAGAAGAACGACAGTTCCTCCTTGAGACCTTGTGGTCATATTCGGCTCGCGCCTAGGCAGATCTAGAAGCCGTCGATCGATATCCCGACAGGTGAATTGATCGGCGCTGCGAAAGGTGTATCGCTCGATATCTCAAAAGGATATCGACCGACTCTTTTTCTGTGTCATCATGCGAAAGGTGTGGCCAGAGATCTAGATAATTTAACCAGTGATACTTCACTTGAGTTAAGCGGCTGAGATCTATAGTATCATGCAAGCAACTTGTTAAAGCATTTATAGAGATTATAATCTCCATTCCTGAATAGAAACCCTATGTCTAGCACTCTTTATCACATTTAAACAACCCATCATATTGTTAGTTAGAGCAACTACCTTGCTCATTTTAGGAATTGTTATTTTTATTTCTATCATATAAACCAAACTTGCCTAGGATTGATTAGTTGATTTTATTTAATTGGTTCCCTAGCTCCTCGTGAGTCGATCCCTAAGTACTACAGTTGTACCTCTTATTTGAGAGAGTAAGCTCTACTGGGTAATTTGAGCACTATCAATGAACCCTAGATATAGCCGCCTAAACCCTAATCTCCTAGTCTAGAAATTTGATCCCTTGTTCTAGGGTTTGGGCTCCCCTTTTATAGATGTAGATGTCGTCTTCAAGTAGGGCGAACTCTTCCATAATCAGAAAAATGGAAGTTTTCCCTTAGGCGGAAAACTTCTATTTTACTCCAAGGGTCGATCCGATCAAGGGGGTCGGACCTATGGCAGTGGTTGGTCCCTGGTTTCTTCTTGAGCAAGGGTCCAGAAGTCGAGGACCTATTCGGAGGCTGGAGAAAACTTGTGCCTGGATATTTTTCCCCAACAGTTTACCCCTTATTCCTTGATTTTCTCGTGGGAATCAAGGGATAACATGTGTTCTTGGACCTTGGTAGTTTTCTCTCAGGGCGAAGTCCCTCTTTAGATGTCTTGTCTTCTTGTATCGAGTTAGGCCGGAACCCTTGTTGATGACTGAGGCGATGATTTATTGAGGCTTTGAACCTTTTGGCCCAAATATCAAGAAGCTCCTCGGATTGCCCACGATTACTCCAATCTTTCTCTCGGATCTACTTTCCTTTTGGAGACTCCATCATTACTCCGAGAGATTTGGGGAGCGGGGTTCTTTGAATTTGAATATCCCAAGCTCAGTCCCGGAAGTTCCGAGATTTCGGATCGGCGAGTTTCCCGAGAAGATGCTCAACGGTTCTTTCTTTAAATATATATACATTCTCTCGCCTCCTTGTCGTTGTAGCATCTTCTAACTCTTGTCTTTAGATTTCGTCATTCTGATCGCGACGCGAAACTGATCTTTGCTTCGTTATCCTTTCATCTGGAGACGACCTTCGCATGTTAATCCCCTGCAACTCTCTAATGGCAGAAGCAAGCGAGTCGGAGAGGAGAGTAGACACCTCGTCGTCCAGATCAAGCAGCCCACCATCACGCCATGATAAAAACGTGCAAGATCCTTTGACCCCAGCTCCCTTATCGTTCGTTTCCTCGGGATTTCCACAGGTGGGCCCCGCATCATCGGTTAGCGAAGATGAGTTGTGCGATTGGCGAAAGAATTATTCACTCCCTTCTTCTGTTGTCCTCCGCATTCCCAGATCGTCAGAGCATGCTTCTGGCGGTATGCCCGAGGATATCGCTATTTATGAAGCTTTCTTTGAATCTAGCTTCAGAGGCGATGTGCCGTCGCTGATAGTAAGTCTTTGCGACTATTTTCATATCTCTCCATCTCAGCTTAATCCTCCGGCCTGGCGCATCCTTATAGCATTTCAAAATCTCGGGGACGAAGAGGGTATGGCCTTGAGAGTTAGCGAGGTACTCTTTGCCTATCATCTGGCTCCGATTAATGGAAATGAGGGGCGTTTTCATCTTCGTCCGCAATCTGGGCTTCCCATAGTCGACGAGCTTCCCAAGACTGACCGTAAAGAATTGGCTCTCGGGAAGAAATGGCTAGAAAGATATGTCTTTATTACTCTCCCGGGGTCTCAATACCGATGGAATTTCGTAGGTAGGAGATCCAATAGATAATCTTTCTGTGAGTTTCGATAATAAAGTCTGTTTGACCTATACTTCTTTTTTTTGTTAGAGGAAACTCATTATGCTCTTGTCGAATGAGAGGGCAATGTCCTTCGAGCACGGAAGCTTCCCTTTGGCGGCGCCGTGTAACTTATCTTCTTAGTTTGAAGGTATTGCGTCGCAGCAAGCTATGGGGTAAGTTAGCCCTTTTCAACTTATATGAATTTTCCTTTCCGTATAGTTGATCACGGGATATTCCTCATTAGAGAGCGTAAGAGAGGAAGGTTCAGATGACCCGATGATAGCCTTTAAAAAGGCCACGGATGCTATCTCGGCGAGGAGGGATTCATCCAGTAGAAATGCTTCTGGTGACGGAACCACGGCCGCCGGGAATAAATGTAGGTTGATAAGGAGTGACGATATATCTCCATCTCAAGGTGGCAGGCCCAGGGAAGGTGTAAGCACACGGTCCCAACGACCGTCGTTGACTGGATGCTCGTGTGGACGGTTATCTGGTGTGCTGACTGATTTGAACGCAAACGTGTTCGCACGGATGCACGCTCTTCCCTTGGATAAGGACCCTTCAGGGATTATTCAGCAGGTTCAAGGCGAACTTCTTCAGGTGGGTTGCAATTATTGTTATGGTATTTTTTTGTAGGGTCGTTTTAGTACTACGGAACACTAGGAGAATTTGTATGAAAGCAAGAGATTAGACTAGAAGAGATGTTTATTGATTCATGCGTATGGGGACTACAACGATTTGGTGTATAAACCTTTGTTCTAGCCGCCTAAACCCTAATCTCTTAGTCTAGAAAAGTCGATCCCTTGTTCTAGGGTTTGGGCTCCCCTTTTATAGTTGTAGACGTCGGCTTAGAGTAGAGGAACTCTTCCATAATCAGAAAAATGGAAGTTTCCCCTTATGCGGAAACCTTCTATTTTGCTCCAAGGGTCGGTCCGAGCAAGGGGGTCGGACCTATAGCAGGAGTCGGTCCCTGGTTTCTTCTTGAGCAAGGGTCTGGAAGTCGAGGACCTATCCGGAAGCTGGAGAAAACTTATGCCTGGCTATTTTTCCCCAACAGTTTGCCCATTATTCCTTGATTTATTCGTGGGAATCAAGGGATAACATGTGTTCTTGGACCTTAGCAGTTTTCTCTTAGGACGGAGTCTTCCTTCAGATGCCTTGTCTTCTTGCATTGAGGTAGGCCGGGACCTTTGCTGGTGACTGAAGCAATGATTTCATGAGGCCTTAAATGTCATAACTCCCTGGAATATTCGGATCCTTGCCTTAACTTGCTTTCAAATGAAGAACTGGGACAGGACGACTCCTTTCGGAGACTCAAGGTATACGGGCCTTACACATGAGATCATTTAAATGGAGTGGGCTTCGCGAAAAAGCCCAACGACGGTTGAGTTTCTTCGTTTGACGCTCATTTGGTCGCGTGGTGATTCACACGAGGCACGTGGTCGTCAGCCTAGGGTTTCCTCCTTCTCTCATTTCTTCTTCATTCCTCCTTAAGATTCTCTCTTGGCGGCTTCCTTTCTCAGAGATTTCCTCTCTCTTTCAACAGGTAGCCGTCTTCTCCTTCCTCTTTTCTTCTTCTCTTAGATCATCTTCGACGATGTCCGGTGAAACCCCTAGCAAAACCCTAGATCCCTCTCCCGTAGATAGGAGGGTTAGATCTAGGACTCTAGATTCGGTGAATTCTTCTTCCCTTTCTCCCAATCCAGAGGTTGAAGCGGAGAGTCCTCCGCTTGACGATGTCGAGAACGCCCCTTCAGGCGATGAAGCGGAAGGGTCTCCATTGGTGGGTCCGGTCCCTAGAATCGGGAAGAGAGATGTCGAACAGTGGAGGAAGTAGTACGATCTTCCTCAAGATCTAGTCATTCGGGTTCCGGGTCCTTCCGACAGGATCTCGGACGTTGGATTCGACGAAGTTCCGATTTATGAGGCGTACTGATACTGCTCAAATTACCCTATAGAGCTGACACTCTCAAATAAGAGGTTCAGCTGTAGTACTTAGGGATCGAATCATGAGGAACTAGGGAACCGATTAAATCTAATAAATAAATCAATCCTAGGTGAAGTTGGTTTTAATGATAAAATGTAAATGACAATTCCTAAAATGAGCAAGGTAGTTGATCTAACTAACAATATGAAGGTTGTTTAAATGATAATGAAGAGTGCTAGACTTAGGGTTTTTATTCAGGAATTGAGATTATAATACCTATAAATGCCTAACAAGTTGCTTGCATGATACTATAGAACTCAGCCGCTTAACTCTCAGTGATGTCTCACTGGTTAAATGATCTAGATCTCTGGCCTCAACTGTCGTATGTTGACCAGAAAAAGAGTCGATCAATATCCTTTAGAGATATCGAGCGATACACCTTTCGCAGCGCCGATCGATTCACCTGTCGGGATATTGATCGACGGCTTCTAGATATGCCTAGGCGCGAGTCGATAATGAACACTAGGTCTCAAGGAGGGCGGTTAGCTCTTCTCCAAGGAAACACTAGTTCAAACAGATAAATCAAGATATCAAAGATCCTAGTGATCTAATGTCTAGTTAGCTACTCTAGAACAAGCTTAGGGTGCAATCTATTTAATGAATATCACAACTTATCAATTATAGTTTGGGGCTAATCCCACAAACCTATTTAAACCCTAGATCTAACAAGTAGACTACTCAGACATAGCTAAGCAATTCATAATATAAGATAGATAAAAGAATTGCATAGATAGGGAATAGAAAACAAATGGAGTTCACAAATCTCTCAATGATCTCTCCAATCTCTCAAAACATAAAACTTTAGTCTTTCTCTCACACTCTCTGCTTTGCCTCTCAAGACTTGTTGCTTGCTTAGACTTGTCAAAGGGTGCCGTCAAAAACACTTAGCAGGAATATTTAAGCATTTCCATTAGGTTAAAAGCTCGTCAGGGGCAATCTCGTAATTTGGTGAAGTCTTAGTGAAGTAGTCGGCTAAACCATTTCGTCTCGATATCGATCGACAACACTAGATGTGTATCGATCGATTATAATCTTCTAGTACGCGGATCTTCTCAGCTACATCGATCGACAACTCATGATGAGTATCGATCAATTCTGATCGCAATGTTGACGTCCGACTTGGTCTTGAATGGTAAACTCGGGTGTATTATCTCCTGTACTCCAAAATGCTCCAAAAACATCACTTTATCATGAAACGCTCCTGAACCTGAAAACATACCTAAGAGGCTAGAAAACACATTAGTTATATAATAAAATACTAGAATACCATGGTAGAAAATGAGTGAAATCAATGGTATATCAACTCCCCCAGACTTACTCCTTTGCTTGTCCTCAATCAAAAACCAGTAGCCTTTGGAAAAGGTTTGAATACAATAGGGACTCAAAGATTCAAAATATTGAAGTCATCACTCTATGGGTTTGCAATTCATATCTAAACACCCTAATCACATAAGTTCATTATGCATTATCCTAGCTTAGCAACCAAATTCATCTAGTCCACAACTTAGCAAATCTTATATGACATTCCCCTCTACTAACCTAATTTCTTAACATAAAATAGAAGTACAGACTTTACCTTGGGAGTATCGATCAAAGGACACATGGATTCAACTCAAACAAGTATCTGAACACACAGGTAGTCTTCTCTGATCCCTTTCTCCCCTCATCTCTCTTCTCTGGATCTCTTATTAGCTTCAATTTCAACAGGTTTCGATGCCACAAAGGTCATCTAGTCTATCTCATTGACATTTGCATTTGTAACTCATACATTTTGACAAAGTGTAGCGATTATTGGAGTCTCAGGTAATTTACCTATCCCTCGTTTCCACAATGTGTGATCATCCCTGAGACTTAGAATACTGGGGTCGTACGAGACACTCCTACCCCTCTGCTTCTCAAGAAATCATTTCAATCTTTTATAACATAAAACTTAGATCTTTGAGATGCCGAAGAGAGAGAAGGAAGGGAACCAGAAAAACACACAGACTTTTTACCTTCCAGGCTTGTAAGAGGATTCCGATCCAGTGATTTCCAAGCCCCAAGACAAGCAAATAAAGTCAGTATTAGTGTTGGATGTCAAATTTGGTTCCTTCAAACAATCTTAGCTAGTATATATAGGTGACAGGTTGATCCACTTTAGCATCTTTAGTACTATCTGCAATCAGTAAATCTAGAATGGTGCTAAAGAGTGGTTAGACAATCAAATATAAATCTATATCAGTGTCCCCATTTAGTACTTATGTGAAAAATAATTTTGAAATTTAAATAAAAACCAAAATAAAAACACATATTAGTAAACTCCCCCCCAGACTTAAATTACACTGTCCCAGTGTAACACATCCCGTAGTGAAGTGAATAAATAAATGATAAGAACTGAATCTAACAAGATAGAACGACTAAACCTGACCGCTATGGCGTCGATCGATACATAAAGATGTACGTCGATCGTTCGTAATGGTCGTGTGGTGTCGAGCGATGTGAATGGAATGTGTCGGTCGACGGAATCATCATTCTACTTGGATCTTTAAAAACTGCAAAAATCAAATGCGAAAAATAAAAGTAAAAATGTAAAAATAAATTAAAAAAAATAAAAGAAAACCTAATAGTGGGTTGCCTCCCACTCAGCGCTTTGTTATAGTCTTTTAGCTTGACTTTGGTGGGTGTGTGACTCAGTTGGTGCAGAAACTGCTGCTTATCGGACAACAAGCATCAATTTCATGTCTCCTCCTATCAAACCATGTGGAAATGAAGCTTCTTGCGGCATCATCACTTCTTAGCTGTTTCTCATTTATCTTGAGGACTGTATCCGTGAGTTTCCTCAGAGTTCTTTCAATAGATTCGATGCTGCCAACATTCCTGTAGACAGTGTTGTAGGAGTATTCTGACAGTTCCCTCAGTTCATTCTGCAATGCGTCGAGCTTGTCATGAATCAGCTGATCTCGGTCTGCCAAGGACTCGGTGTCGATCGATGCTACAACATGTGTGTCGGTCGTTTCGCTGGGCGTTCTGTTGGTCGATCCAGTGTTAACTGTGTCGATCGATTCTGAAAGCTGTCCTTGGTACTGTATAGCACATATCTCGTTCTTCAATTGACGAGTAGTTTTGCATAGGCTGTTCACTCTTTCGTTGAGGGTGTCGTCAATGTCATCACTTCTCCCGTTGAGTCTCTCCTCCATAGCATTCATAGCTTCGTATAGCTCATGTTTGATCTGATCAACTTTTGCTGCTGTGCATGCTCTCTGCACTGGTGGTTGCTCGATGTCGATCGATGTGGGTCTGAGCCTGTCGATCGATGTCCCGTTTCTGTCACGAAGACCAATATGATCTTGAACTATGCCAATGTCTTGTTGCAACTTGTTCAACTGTTGTGACAGTGAATCCAGGTATCGCATGATAGGTGAACTGTAGTGATGGTGTCTTTCCTCGTATGATTCCATCCTATCTTCCATTGCTGCGAACCTTGTGTCGATCCATAGTGAAGAGTTTGTGTCGATCGACGGAACAGTAGCATTCTGAGCCTGACCTTTCTTGCGAATTGTTGCCAACTCTTTTTGTAGAAGGTCAATCCTCTTCCTTAACCATTCGACATTGTTGTTGAGAGGGCTGTAGACGTCTCCAATTCGTGTATTGATGTAAGCAATCTCTCATTCATCTCTTTTAGGTGATGAACATTCTGGTTGGTCCTTGGATGTAGTCTTGTCGATGTCGATCGATGGTGTAGGTTCTGTGTCGATCGATACAGGTGGCGTGGCTTCCTTCTCAAGCATGGTTCTAATGCTCTCAATCTCCATTCTTAGCACTGCCATATCATTTTGGAGAGCTTCATAGCTGCTATCCAAAGGTTGGAAAGTATCTTCCACCAATGTGTGAAAATCTGCCTCAAGGTGTGCCCGAGCTCTCCACACATCGGTCACCATATCATCTATCTCCTCTCTACTGTATGCATGGTAAGGGCGTGTATGTTCTGGAAGGCGTAAGCAACCCCTGTGAAAAAGAGATGCTCTCTCCAGGATTCTCCTTATGTGCTCCTTGGTGACAGGGATGATTTCACCATCAACTCCCCTAGCATGTCCAAACTCATATCTGTGGACACCAAATTCGTCCTTCGCTTCCCATTTAAATCTTCTGGATCCGTTGGAATCAAACGCACGTCGTCCAAACTCCATACGTCTGTCGGGAGATATGTCTCTTGCTATGTCGAACGATCTGGGTAGCTCGCCGTTGATCGATGGTGATGAAATGATATCGATCGATGGTGAACTCCTATGTTGACCGAAATATTGAGGAATTGTATCCTCTCTCATGGTGACGTGGTGGTTGTCTTGGACGTGAGCTAGGATGTCTGGATGGCCATGTTGCTATGTGAACAGGTTTTCTGGTCCATTGGCAACTTGAAGGATGTCTGCTATGTCTTCTCTGGTAATTTGAAGAACTTTTCCATCCATTGCTCTTGCAAAACCATCTGTGTCCCTGAAAATACCAAATTCGTCAGGTGTTAGTGAAACATTCCTGATATCATATATGGATCATGAAATCAAGATTGAGCTCTGGTAAGGGTATCGATCGATGGTGCAGTGGTGGTGGCGATCAATGGTGATCGTCTAGCTGCAGGGTTGGATCGATTGTTCTTGATGTTGCAGTCCTCCATGGTTATGTTGCTAGTTGCTGGAAGCTGCTGGGTATAAGTTGTTGAAGTTTGAATTTTCGTGGCTGATGTTGACAACTTTATATACCCATTTGTTGTCCTAATCGGTGAAATTCCGATTTTGTCCTTTAAGTCGTCTGGGTCAATATCGATCGATGTGATGCTGGCGATGTCGATCGATGGACGATGTCGTTTTTCTGGGTGAAGTAGATAATCGATCAATGGTGGACGGTGGATGTCGATCGATTTGGGGAAACGATTTGCAAATCTATCATTCTCCATGTAGTTTTCCCAAGCTCTTTCTTCCCAATAATCTGCATCAAATTCTTCAATGTGGTTTCCACTGTGGGAAGATCTGGCTGTATCTACTGCAAAACTTTCATGAAATCCGCTATCTGCCCAACTTCTTACTGAGTAATCATCTTCTTTGCTATTGGGTTGGATGGCGAAATTTGGGTAGCAATGATCTGGTAAGTCGAGTTCATCATCTGGTATGCCTCTGTCGATCGATAATCCATGGTTGGTGTCGATCTCTTCTGACTTGCTGGTGTCGATCGATGATGTAGAGAGGTTGTCGATCGATCCTGAGTACTCTGTCTCATACTCTACTTCACAATGACAAACTGCAATGATACCAAGATCATCTTCTTTTACCACGGTTTTGGCTGGTAGTTTGCCAAGTTTGACAGGGTCGTAGTGGATGTCTGGGTCTATCATAGTCAAGCACATCCTGTTGGTGTTCATGTCACATATAGCTCCTACTGTAGCCATAAATGCTCTTCCAGGTAAGAGGGAAGAGTTCCAATTTAACTTGATGTCTAGGACATGAAAATCCACAGGGACAATTGCATTACCAATCTGCACTTCCAGGTCTCTGATCAAACCTCCAGAATTTTTCTGAGTGTAGTCCACAAGTGTGAAGATCTCTGGTGAAGGCTCTACTTTCAGACTCAGATGGTCTGCCATAACCTTTGGTAAAATGCTGACTGAAGAACCAGTGTCACATAGTGCATGAGGAAACTCAATCCCTTGTACTACACAGGGTATTGCAAACTTCCCAGGATCACTCTTCTTCTTCAATGTGATCCTTTTCCTCATATCTTCTCTGACATTGTCAAACATTCTCCTAATGTCATTTTCAGTCTCCCTTGGTTCTCTGAAGAACATCCACAATCTACTTGTGAAGTAAACCTCCTCAAAGGGTTTCTCTAGTGGGATTCTGATAACTCTCTTAGTGAAACCATCAATCTCCTTCTCATTAACTTCCCTCTTAAGGTTCTTAGGAGTTTTCTCCTTGCTACTCCTTAACCTTCTTCCTTCAGTTCACTCTGATGTTGGTGTAGTGTATGACGGGTTACTAGTAGTCTCTGCAGGGTTAGCTTGTGGTTTCGGTGTGGGTCGGAGTGCATTGATTCGGTTGCTGTCAATCGATGGTAGTTGCACCCGGTATGTGAGAGGTGCCTGTAGATCGATAGGTGGAGAAAAGGGTCGATCGATGCGTGTCTCATATTTGTGTCGATCGATGAGTGGCTTGTCTCGTCGGTCGATATCTTCGTAGGTGGGGGTGGGTGGATGAGGATGTGAAGCCGTGAATTCAGCATGTGTCAATGTCCTAGCCGTGTTGCAATCTGCAGTCGTATCTGGAAATGACATCATTGGTGTCGATCGATGTGGACTAGTTGGTATCGATCGACACCATTGTGATCCTCCGAAACTTAGTGAACTTTCCACTTCAAAGTCTCGTTCTTGTACCTTCTCATGCTTCACCACTTGCCAGAAATCATCATCTATAATGGCATTCACGTGGTGTTTCATGCTTCCTTCTCCTACTTCCTTAGAAGTCTCAATTGTCCTGATAGAGTCTTCAGTATGGACAATTTGTGTCTCAAGCTTCCAAACTTGAGTACAAATGGTGTTTATCCTTGTGCTCAGATTGTTGAAGACAAAGTCAATCTTTCCACTGAAATCCACTGTAAGCTTCCGCTGTCCTTCAAGAACTCTATCAATCATGGCATCAAACTTACTCTCCTGGGTGGGTGGTGGTGGGTTTTGGTAAGCTGAGTTGCCGCAGTTCCTGGTGTTGGTGAAGGGTTTCTGATACTGTGAACTCTGGTTGTAGTTACTCTTCTGACCATTGCCAAAAAAGTTTTTGTTTCCACTCTGGTTTCCATATTTCTGAAATCCAGTACCTCCAATGTAGTTCACATATTCCTCTGTATCATCTTCTCTAGACTCTCCTTCTTCAGCTGAGCAGACTGGCTGCCGCAGAAATGCATGTAAAGCATCTATCTTAGCTCTGACTTCATTCATCTGGTTCTCCCCGATGGCTGCAACCGATTTCTTCTTGTCAAAGTCAGTGATCTTGTTGCTGCTGCTTTGTTGGCTAGGTTCTCAATAAGTCTCACAGCCTCTATTTGATTCCTGGTGTTTGAAGTTCCCCTCGCTAGCAGTATCAAGAGCCATCTGATATCTCAAGGCGATACCTCTGTAGAAAGCGCTTAGCAGCTGCACTTCATTGAATCCATGGTGCGGACAGTCTCGCTGGAAGAACTTAAATCTGATCCACGCGTTTTTAAAAGTCTCACCAGGCTTTTGCGCGAAAGTGGCGATTTTGCTCCTTAAGTCTTCAGCACGTGCCTCATCAAAGAAATTACGCAGGATGATCATCTTGGTCATACATGTTTCCATTATCGCCCTGCGTGAGAATAACAATCGCAACCATGCCTCGCTGGTTAGTATCGATCGATGTACGCTGGGTAGTGTCGAACGATGTGGATCGGCGAACGGTATCGGTCGACGGTGCTGTCTGACTGTCAGTCGACGGTTGATTGTGAATATCAGTCGACGGTACTGCGGTTCTGTCGATAGATGCGGAGCGTAGGTCTTTTCGGATTGAACGTTCCAAGTGTGCAAGATCTTCTGAGAATAGTAGTTAATTTCCCTTATTGCTTCTGGTACTGCTGAGCATGTACCTGAAAAGAAAAGAAAAATTTTAATCAGAAAGGGGTAAAGAAAAAGAAAAAACCTAAAATTGATAAAACTAAATCTAATGGCGATCAAAGCTCCCCGACAACGGCGCCAAATTTTATACTGCTCAAATTACCCTATAGAGCTTACTCTCTTAAATAAGAGGTTCAGCTGTAGTACTTAGGATCAAATCACGAGAAGCTAGGGAACCGATTAAATCTAATCAATTAATCTATCCTAGGTGAAGTTGGTTTTAATGATGAAATGTAAATGACAATTCCTAAAATGAGCAAGGTAGTTGCTCTATAATACCTATAAATGCCTAACAAGTTGCTTGCATGATACTATAGAACTCAGCCGCTTAACTCACAGTGATGTCTCACTGGTTAAATGATCTAGATCTCTGGCCTCAACTATCGTATGTTGACCAGAAAAAGAGTCGATCAATATCCTTTAGAGATATCGAGCGATACACCTTTCGCAGCGCCGATCGATTCACCTGTCGGGATATCGATCTACGGCTTCTAGATATGACTAGGCGCGAGTCGATAATGAACACTAGGTCTCAAGGAGGGCGTTTAGCTCTTCTCCAAGGAAACACTAGTTCAAACATATAAATCAAGATATCAAAGATCCTAGTGATCTAATGTCTAGTTAGCTACTCTAGAACAAGCTTAGGGTGCAATCTATTTAATGAATATCACAACTTAGCAATTATAGTTTGGGGCTGATCCCACTAACCTATTTAAACCCTAGATCTAAAAGTAGACTACTCAGACATAGCTAAGCAATTCATAATATAAGATAGATAAAAGAATTGCATAGATAGGGAATAGAAAACAAATGGAGTTCACAAATCTCTCAATGATCTCTCCAATCTCTCAAAACATAAAACTCTAGTCTTTCTCTCACACTCTCTGCTTTGCCTCTCAAGACTTGTTGCTTTCTTAGACTTGTCAAAGCTTGCCGTCAAAAACAGTTAGCAGGAATATTTAAGCATTTCCATTAGGTTAAAAACTCGTCAGGGGCAATCTCGTAATTTGGTGAAGTCTTGGTGAAGTAGTCGTCTAAACTATTTCGTCCTCGATATCGATCGATAACACTAGATGTGTATCGATCGATTATAATCTTCTAGTACGCGGATCTTCTCAACCACATCGATCGACAACTCAGGATGAGTATCGATCGATTCTTATCACAATGTTGACTTCCGACTTGGTCTTGAATGGTCAACTCGGGTGTGTTATCTTTTGTACTCCAAAATGCTCCAAAAACATCACTTTATCATGAAACGCTCCTGAACCTGAAAACATACCTAACAGGCTATAAAACACATTAGTTATATAATAAAATACTAGTATACCATGGTAGAAAATGGGTGAAATCCATGGTATATCATGTACTTCGAGTCAGGCTTCAAGGATCGCATCCCTTCACTGATTGCAAAGCTCTCGGAGTATCTTGATATCTCTCCTGGCCAGCTGACTCCTCCATCCTGGAGAACCTTGATAGCGATTCAGAATCTTGGTGATCTGGAGAGTTTAGTGTTGGGAGTGAACGAAGTGCTATACTCGTACTACGTAGCCGCCCTGCCCGGATCACTGGGGAAGTACTATCTCCATCCTCGCAGCGTGCCGCTCTGGTTCGGGAGATTGAGAAGGGTTTGAGGAAGCGTCATCCAGTTTTTAATGGTAAATGGGTAGAAAGATTTGCCTTCGTAACCCTTCCTGGCTTTTCTCTTATTTGACATGTAGTTGGTAGGTCACTATACTTCTCAATGGTTTTTAATCGTGATACTGAGTTATTTCTTTTTCTGGTTGCAGACGTGCCTCGCACACCCGTGCCAGAAGCAAAAGAAGTTGCTGATCAGGTTCTTGAACTTCCCTCATCGCGTCGTCAGATCACTTTCCTCATCAGCAAAGAAGCTCTACAGCAGTGCAGCATTTGGGGTAAGCTCTTTATGTCATATCTCTCTTTGTTAGTTAATTTGCGGATTTCTTGCTTTGTTCTTTTCAGGTAATATGTCGGGATCAACGGGAGAACAAGCCATGGATGCGTTCATCAAAGCCACAGAGAAACTCTCAGCCAAGAAGCCCACTACTAAGGCTACTGTCTCCGGTGATGATGATGTTCTCTTCCTAAAGAGTACTAAGCGTAAGGGACCTACCAGCTCAGCCCCCTCTTCCTCCAAGAGGAAAACTCGGGCTTCAGGATCGACTCCAAAGCCCTCTCTTCAGCCTTGCTTGGATCTGGCCAAGGTTGTGGCTGATCTTTCCTCCACGACATTTCCTGAGAGTGCCAGCTTTCTTCTATCTGGGGACATCCCGAAAGCCTTTGAGACCATCCAATTCGATCTCCTCCAGGTATGACACCGTGTCTCCTTTTCTTTCACCCTCGCTATATGTATTGGTGATCATTGTGGTTTGTTGGCAGGCAATGTCTCAGGTTCACCATCTCGAGGATATGGTGAACGAGCAATCATCCAAGAAAGAGATGGAGAATCTGAATGCTCGACTTAGGGAGGAGAAGGATAAGGCCCTGGCTCAGTGGAAGAAGATCAAGTCCCTTCAGCTCAAGCTGAAGAATTCAAAGTAGATCGAGGCTGCTACTGCTGCCGATAACACCGCTCTGACGCACCAATTGGAGGAGACCCGGGAGGAGCTGTGCGGGCTGAAGTCGGAGAAGGAGTCCTTTGAGGACGAAAAGATGATGGCCGTGAGTGGAGCCAAGGTGATTGCTCGCTGGGAGTTGATGAGGGAATGGCTCAAGGAGCAGACCGACAAATGGGAGCTGGCTGTGGAGTTCGAGCGATACAAGCTGGTGAGGGAGTCTGAGGACAAGCTGCGTGGGTTGCCTCCTCCATCATTTGATGTGAGCTGCCTCTCCCTGAAGCGGGTGCTGCCAAGGAGACCTCTCCTGCTCCATCTGAAGACGCGGCGGCTTCTCCAACGGCCTAATCTTTCTATCTTGAACTCTTGGTCTTTTGAGCCCCTTGGGCTTTTGTTTTTGTTTTCACCCTTCGGGGTTTTGTTCTTAAACCTCAGGCCTTCATGCCTTTAGACTTTTAAGTACTGACCCTCGAGGGTCTTAGACTTTACAAACGAGGTTGTCTTGCCCTTATCGCTAAGATAGGGGAATTCCCTATCTCGGGTTATGGGCCGAAGGCCGACCATAACCCTAATCAGATCAGGTAAGGTCTTAGGGGCTGATGATAGTCTTGCCCCTAGAATGGCACTACTCCGGATTTTTGAGGTTTCAATGCGTCGATAATCTAGGGGCCTAGATCTTGTTGAGAAGACTTTGTATCTCCGGAACATAAGGACGTCTAGGTGGACGCTTAGGTTCCTTTGGAAGAGCTGGAACCTTGTATGGGCTGGACCTTTGTAAGGATATCAGAGTCTAGGATCTGGATCCTTTTAGTAAACTGACTGAACCATGAAATTATTAAAGAAGCGTTAGACCTTGTAATCCAGTATTAAAAACCTGAGTTTTAGTTTTGGAATGAAAGATCCTTACTTAGAACCCTAGAGTTCTAGCTCGGTTTGAACCCTAGGGTTCTTGAGCCATAGAACCCGGAAGTTCTTAAGGCCTTGAACCCTGAGGTCCCTTACCTAGGCCCGAAGGCCATTTTATTGAACCCGAAGGTTTGCTCATTGAACCCTGAGGTTTCTGAGTGTTGAGGTTTAATCTTTAAGTCTTGGGACTGTGATTAAACCGATGGATACCTCGAACCCGGAGGTTGATGCCTTTGAACCCTGAGGTCCTTGGCAAACCCGAAGGTTGGTATTTGGATTCAGAGATCCTTGAACCTGAAGGTTCTGATTAGATCCGAAGATCAAGGACCCGAAAGTCCTTGATCAACCCTTAGGTGATTTTTGAATCCGGAGATTCCTTATAGACCCGGAGGCTGTATTAAACCCTAAGGTTCTTTATAGACCCTGAGGCCGCGTCGAACCCAGAGGTTCTTTTATAGAACCTGAGGCCGTGTTGAACCCGGAGGTTCTTTTATAGCCCCTGAGGCCGTACTGAACCCGGAGGTTCTTCATAGACACTGAGGCCGTATGCATTATGGGAGGTTTGTGATCGTATTCTGCTCCCCATGGGGGAACCACTACCGATCTTGTTATTGAGAAACCACACTCTGCCACCCGGAGGTATAGGCCACTCTCATGAATCTCAATGCTGCACTCTACCTTTCTGCAGAAAAGGTCACGCTCAGACTTATGGGGCTGGCGTGGGCCTGCCCCGCGGAGCGACTTCACACCAGACATACTACTTTCCACGTCTGGATAAGTATTAAGTTTTTGGTGCTAACCGATTTTTTCGCACATTTGCTCCCTACATATCAGCTAAGGCTTTCCACAAATTGAGATTTGGCCGTAGAAGAGTCGAATTGTATCCGAGGAACAGGAGAATACAAAAAAGTAATAAGAGAGGCACACAGACCAATTAATCGTAGTCAGCATCTGATTAGAGTACTTTGCAGTTGTACTTCATGCCCCCTTCATTGTATTTAGCTCGTAGCATCTTTAATGCAGGGTTTGGGTAGCACTAGTACGAGTGGTCCCCACATAACTTTTGGTCTTATAGCCTTTACGTAGGGCCCGAGGTGCAGACAATGTAATAGGGTTGATCAGACCTGTTCCTTATATGTCGTATAGCCATGTGAGTAGTCTCACTAGTATATGGGGTTTGCTTAGATCTAAGGTCCCTTAGGGCCTGACCCAGCTAGTATGCCCCTTTAAGTACATTGGAGTTCCTATAGCCCCTTTAGTCGTAACTAATAATGTATTTTATAAGCTTAGTCCAGAGACGTTATCGCATACATTGGAGTAGGAAACCAGTGAACTTAAAAATATAATAGTAGTAGTAATAGTATAGAAAGCTTGATCTGGGGACCTTACTTTAGAAGTGATAGAATTTGAGGTGCAAGGCGTTCCAGCAGTTAGGTTGGAACTTACCGTCGCTGTCTTCCAACTTATAGGCTCCTGCCCCCTGCACCTCTATTACCTTATAAGGACCCTCCCATCCAGGAGCGAGTTTTCCGGCTGATTTGTCCCTTGTGTGGTCACAGACTCGCCTTAGGACCCAGTCTCCTTTCTGAAAGGTTCTGGATCTGACCTTCTTGTTATAGCTCTTGGCTACTTTCAACTGGTAGGACGCGTTTCTAAGGCGGGCCGCCTCTCTTTTTTCATCGAGTAGGTCTAGACTCAGGGACATTAGCTCGTCGTTCTCTTCTTGGGAGAGGAATTCGGAGACTGTGGTCCTTACGTGCACCTCTGTGGGTATCACTGTTCAGCACCATAGACGAGTGAGACAGGAGTCTCCTGGGTAGCCATCTTCGGAGTGGTCCGATAGGCCCAGAGTACTCCGTGTAGCTCTTCTGCGCATCGCCCATGAGCGTCTTCTATGCGCTTTTTGAGCATGTTCACCACCGTCTTGTTAGTGGACTCGGCTTGACTGTTCGACTGGGGATGTCGTGGTGCTGAATAGAAGAGTTTGATGTTCCAGTCTTTTCAAAACTTTCGGAAGTTGTAGCTCGTGAACTGGGGTCCGTTGTCTGTGACGATTTCATGAGGGATTCCAAGTGTGATCACGTTGGTCCATAGGAACTTCCTGATCTGGAGATCCGTTATCTTGGCTAGTGCTTCAGCTTCCACCCACTTTGTGAAGTAATCGGTCACGACTAGGAGGAAAACCTTTTGCCCCGGTGCCAAGGGAAATTTCCCCACGATGTCCATGCCCCACTTTCGGAAGGGCCAAGGAGAGCTTAGAGATTTGAGGTTCTCTGGTGGAAGATTGGAGACTGGCGCGTGCTTCTGGCATTGTCTGCAGATTTTAGCTTATTTGAGGGAGTCCTTTGCCATAGTTGGCCAATAGTACCCGGCCATTCTGGCTCTGAGTACCAAGCTTCGACCACTGGAGTGGGAACCGAATTCTCCCACGTGGAGTTCTTCTAGTATCCTGGCGGCTTCTCTAGGGGTGAGACATCGCAGGTAAGGTCCTGAGAAGGATCTTCTGTATAATTTTGCCTTCGGAGAAGCAGTATCTGGCAGCTTGCCTCTTTATCTTCCGACTTTCGTCTCGATCTTCAGGCAAGGTGCATACCTTAGGTAGTTAATGATGGAGTCATCCAGGTTTCTCCTTTATCTACTACGGATACTTCCTCAGGCTCCGCCTCTTTTTCTGTCGCGGGCCATTGAAGTACCAGCAATGGGATGCCCATGTGACTCGTGGTTTCTAGGGCGGACCCTAGATTAGCTAGAGCGTCGGCTTGGGAATTATGCTCCCTAGGGATCTGAGTGGGCTTACAGTTTCAGAACCTGTCGAGTAGTCGCTTAGCCACTGATAGGTAACTGATAATGCTCGTATCTTTGGAGTGGTAATCTCCTTGGACCTGGCTTATGATTAGTTGTGAGGCGCTGAAGACCTGGATGTTTTCTACTTCCATCTGTTTGGCGAGTGTCAGCCCTGCTATTAGAGCTTCGTACTCAGCCTCATTGTTCGTCGCTTTGAAGTTGCATCGTACGGCCCTTGAGGCTGATTCTCCCGTAGGGGAAGTTAGGACTAGTCCCACGCTTGCGCCCCTTACGTTGCTGGACCCGTCTACGTATAGCTTCCATTCGCCTTTTTCCCCTTCACTATCGCAAAGCTTTACTTCTTGTTCCAGTGCTGGAAGCATGGCAGGAGAGAATTCAGCTACAAAATCTGCTAGGACTTGTGACTTGATGGACGTTGCGCGTCGGAAGATCACATCGTACTCTCCTAGCTCTATGGACCATTTTGCAAGTCGTCCAGACACTTCCGGCTTGTGAAGGACCGCTTTGATGGGGAAAGAGGTGACTACCACGATCTGATGTGCCATGAAGTAGGGGCGTAGCTTTTGGGCTGCATTAACTAGTGCGATGGCTAGCTTCTCAAGGTGACTATAGCGGGTCTCCGTGTCCAGCAGCGATTTGCTTACGTAGTAGATAGGATGCTGTTTCTTTCCTTCTTCCCTTACAAGGACCGCGCTGACCGCATGCTCTGATACCACCAAATAGAGCAATAGGACTTCCCCTTCCAAGGGCTTCGAGAGGAGAGGTGGAGTAGTGAGGTAGACCTTGAGATCAGATAGGGCTTGCTCACATTTCTCGGCCCATTGGAAGTCCTTGGGGTCCTTGAAGGTCTCAAAGAAGGCATGCGACTTGTCGGACAGCCTGGAGATGAACCTACTCAGGGCGGCCATCCTTCCTGTCAGTCTCTGAACCTCCTTGATATTATGAGGGGAAGGTATCACCTGGATTGCTTTTACCTGCTCTGGGTTTGCCTCAATGCCCCTGTGGGTGACTATATATCCCAGGAACTTCCCAGAGCGTACTCCGAATGAGCACTTTGAAGGGTTGAGTTTCATATTGTACCTCCTGAGGGTGGTGAACGCCTGTTGAAGGTGTGAGATATGATCCTTGGCGTCCAAGGATTTTACCAGCATATCATCAATATAAACCTCCATGGTTTGCCCTATCTGGTCGGCGAACATCATGTTGACAAGCCATTGATAGGTCGAACCGACATTCTTCATAAATGACCCAGGAGGTCATAATGAGGTATTCTCTTGATCGTCGGGGTGCATTAGGATTTGGTTATATCTGGAAAATGCATGCACGAAACTTATCAGTTGGTGACCAGCAGTTGCATCGACTAGCTTGTCGATGTGAGGCAAGGGGAAAGGGTCTTTAGGACAGGATTTGTTAAGGTCCGTGAAGTCGATACAGACTCTCCACTTCCCATTATTCTTGTTCACGACCACCACATTAGCTAGCCATTCGGGGTATTGTACCTCTCGTATGAACCCGACATCAAGTAGATTCTTGACCTCTTCGTTGATAATTTCGTCCCTTTCAGGGGCGAACTTCCTCCTTTTTCTGCCTGACAGGGGGATGCATTGGATCTACTTGAAGTTGATGCATAATGACGTCGGGATCAATTCCGTACATGTCTTCATGGGACCAAGCAAAGTAGTCGGAGTTGGATCTTAAGAAGTCGACCAATCTCCTCCTCAGCCTTTCTAGGAGCTTGGAGCCTATCTTCAGGCTTCGACCCAGGTTTCCTTCTACGAGTGGAACCTCATCCATCTCCTCCACTTCCGGTTCTTTGGTATGCGGGACCGGAAGCTTCTTCTGTAATTGCTATAATACCTGGGTCTATCCCTTCAGGGTAGTCTGGTAGCAAGACCTGGCATTTTCCTGATCTCCCTTGACCGCCTTAATGCCCCGGGGAGTTGGAAATTTAACCAGTTGATGCAGAGTCGAAGGTACGGCTCCCATGTCGTGGATCCAAGGCCTTCCTAGTATCACGTTATACGATGAAAGGCAGTCGACGACTAGGAACTTCGTGGCCTGGTTTATCCCCTCGGCGTATACTGGGAGAAGGACCTCTCCTAAGGTTTGCTTTACTTCTCCGCTGAAGCCTACAAGAGGGGTCGCTTTTCTCGTTAGGGCCTTAGGTTCTAACCCTAGATTGGCGTAGGCTGAGTGGAAGATAATGTTACTAGATCTCCCATTGTCCACCAGTATTCGCTTGACCAAGCAGTTCGCTATGGTAAGTGAAATAACAAGGGAGTCGTGGTGAGGAGCTAGGACCCTCTCCTGCTCCCTTGCGGTGAAGCTGATCTCATCTGTTCCTAGGAGTAAGCGCTTAGGACCCTCGGCTTCTTGACTGTTTCTGGCGTTGCGAGTGCTTCTCTTGGCAGCAGCACTGCTGATTCCGCTTACTTCTGATCTGCCTGAGATGACATGGATCACCCGGTCTTGTTGTTGTGGCAACGCGGGAGCCGCTTCGGTAGGAAGACCAGGACCTTCTTTATTTAGAAGGTTCTTGGCCTTATCCGAGAGGAACTCTCTCAGGTGGCCTTTCTTTAGAAGCTCGGCGACTTCTATCTTCAGGGCTATACAATCCTCTGTAGTGTGGCCATGATCACTATGGAACTCGCACCATCGCTTGGGGTTTCGGTTAACCTTCGAGGCCTTCATCTTAGGAGGCCACTTGACTTGAGGACCCATTTGTTGTAGGACTCCGATCAGCTCCGGCTTTGTTATCGCAAGATGAGAGATATCGGGCCATGTGGAAACCATCATTCCTTCGGATCTAGGCAAAGGACGATTTTGATATCTGCCCCTGCCTGGATTGCTAGTCTCCCTAGCTGATTTGGGATGAAAGGACTCATCGCGTTCGTTCCTAGTTGGCTTTGAGGACTTCTGATCATGCTTCGGGTAGGCCTTGGCCCTACTTCCTACATCTTACTCCCACCTTACTTGAGCCCAAGCACTAGACAATACATCTTCCATAGTCATGCACTTGTATTTGGTCAGCTCCTTGTAGAGATCTCCCTCCGGGAGCAGGCCCCGCTTAAAGGCTGAGATAGCCGTATCAGCGTTGCATTCGAGAATAGCCACCTTCTCTTGGTTGAAGCGTGCTATGTAAGAACGCAGGGGTTCGTTCCTATACTGGAGGACTTTATAGAGATCATCTGATTTTTTCTCTAGGTTGCGGCTACTAGCGAATTGCTCCACAAACTTGTCGCTAAGGGCTGCAAAGGACCTGATTGACTTGGTAGGGAGATTGATGTACCATTGAAGAGCTGGACCGGTCAAGGTTGACCCGAATCCCTTGCACATGGTAGCTTCTTGTGCCTCCCGGGGGATTGCTACGGCTAGCAGGCATTGCTTGTATTGAGCCACGTGATTGTCGGGATCTCATGTACCTTCATACATCTTTATGCCCGGGAAGGAAAACTTGCGTGGCATCTCTACCGAAGCAATCTCTTCCACGAAAGGTGTATCGGAATAGGACACTGGATTGCTCCTCCGGATAGGGGGAGCTACCCCTTGAACCCTTTCTACCATAGATTGAATGGTGCCGAACCTTTCGGAAACCACTCTTTCTAGATAGGCAGCTAGAGCCGGGTTTGAGATCTTCATCCAGCAAAACGACATCGTCCATCGATCGACATCGCCAGCATCACATCGATCGATATTGACCCAGACAACTTAAAGGACAAAATCAGAATTTCACCGATTAGGGCAACAGATGGGTATATAAGGTTGTCAACACCAGCCACGAAATTTCAAACTTCAACAACTTTTACCCAGCAGCTTCCAGCAACTAGCAACATAACTATGGATGACTGCAACACCAAGAACAATCGATCCAACCCTGCAGCTAGACGATCACCATCGATCGCCACCATCACTGCACCATCGATCGATGCCCTTACCAGAGCTCAATCTCGATTTCATGATCCATATGATATCAGGAATGTTTCACTAACACCTGATGAATTTGGTATTTTCAGGAACACAGATGGCTTTGCAAGAGCAATGGATGGAAGAGTTCTGCACATAACCAGAGAAGACATAGCAGACATCCTTCAAGTTGCCAATGGACCAGAAAACATGTTCACACAGCAACGTGGCAATCCCGACATCCTAGCTCACATCCAAGACAACCACCACGTCACCATGAGAGAGGATACAGTTCCTCAAAGTTTCGGTCAATCCAGGAGTTCACCATCGATCGATATCATTTCATCACCATCGATCGACGGCGAGTTACCCAGATCGATCGACAGAGCAAGAGTCAGATCGCCCGACAGACGTTTGGATTTTGGACGACGTGTCTTTGATTCCAACGGATCCAGAAGATTCAAATTTGGTGTCCACAGAGATGAGTTTGGACATGCTAGAGGAGTTGATGGTGAAATCATCCATGTTACCAAGGAGCACATAAGGAGAATCCTGGAGAGAGCATCTTTTTTTCACAGGGGTTGCTTACGCCTTCCAGAACACACACGCCCTTACCATGCATACATACCACCACCAGTACCCTACAGTAGAGAGGAGATAGATGATATGGTGACTGATGTATGGAGAGCTCAGGCAGACCTTGAGGCAGACTTTCACACATTGGTGGAAGATACTTTCCAACCTTTGGATAGCAGCTATGAAGCTCTCCAAAGTGAAATGGCAGTGCTAAGAATGGAGATTGAGAGCATTAGAACCATGCTTGAGAAGGAAGCTACTCCACCTGTATGGATTGACACAGCACCTGCACCATCGATCGACATCGGCAAGACTACATCCAAGGACCAACTAGAATGTTCATCACCTAAAAGAAATGAATAGGAGATTGCTTACATTAATACACGGATTGGAGACGTCTACAGCCCTCTCAACAACAATGTCGAATGGTTAAGCAAGGGATTGATCTGCTACAGAAAGAGTTGGCATCAATTCGCGAGAAAGGTCAGGCTCAGAATGCTACTGTTCCGTCGATCGACACAAACTCTTCACCATCGATCGACACAAGGTTCACAGCAATGGAGGATAGGATGAAATCATACGAGGAAAGGCAAAATCATTTAAGTTCACCTATCATGCGATACCTGGATACATTGTAACAACAGCTGAACGAGTTACAACAAGACATTGGCATAGTTCAAGATCATCTTGGTCTTCGTGACAGAAACGTGACATCGATCGACAGGCCTAGACCCATATCGATCGACAGGCCTAGACCCATATCGATCGACATCGAGCCACCACCAGCAAAGAGAGCATGCACAGCAGCAAAAGTTGATCAGATCAAGCATGAGCTATACGAAGCTATGAATTCTATTTAGGAGAGACTCAACGGAAGAAGTGATGACTTTGACGACACTGTCAACGAACGAGTAAACAACCTATGCAGAGCTACTCGACAGCTGAAGACTGAGATACATGCTATACAGTACCAAGGACAACCTTCAGAATCGATCAACACAGTTAACACTGGATCGACCGACATAACGCCCAGCAAAACGACCGATGCACATTGATGCGGTCATCAAACCAGTGGTCGAACCAGAGGTCAACCAACCTGTCCAAACCGGCAACTTTGGAGGTACCAGCGACAGAGGTCCAGTCACAAGCAAATATCTAAACAACCAGAAGGTCTTTTATCATGAATCCAATTCTCCTAGAAGGCTAACTCATCAAGAATTCACTGAGAGTTGGAATTACAAGAAAAGCTTCACGGAGGAAGAAGTTATGAATTTTACAAACCGGAGGTTCCCCAGCCCATCCATCTGCGGGTACCCGACTTTTGAAGGCGATTCAAGCCCAATGAAGAAGCAGCCTGAACCAAAGCCAATCATAGGATTCAATAGGGATCTCTCATATTTCCAGAAAGCCCAATATCAGGAGAAATTGCCACCGAAATCAGGAGTTATGCCCAATATGCCAAAACCGGTCAAACCAGTTCTACACTTGCCTCAATTGGAAGCTAACCGGTTCAATCAGCTTCAAACCAGACATTGGCGTCCAGGAGATCATTCCAACCAATCAGGAGGTATTCCAGAATTCCTTAGCTACACCAGAATCCAGGAGATCAGTTGGTTCAATGAAGACTCGCTTAAATCAAACCGGAGCTATTTATGGAAAGATTGGACAATCTTTCGGTTTGATCATTTCCAACCCTTGTTTTAAAACGCGCTAGGCGTTACGCGTGCGGCTGGTCCGGGCCTAGCGATTTAACAAAAAATCGGAATTAAATCGGGGAGTAATCGTGGATTTTTTTTATAGCTTTTTAATTAAAATATAAGTTATATATTTTGTATAGTTAAGAAAAACTTATAATGTTAAGGTAGTGTTTGACCAAAAAAAAATGTTAAAGTGGTGTAGTGGTCGATGTGCTGTTTTGACGTCATTGTCGTGACTTTGATGCTCAATTGTGCCACTTTTGTTTATTTTTAATTGTTTTTCAGTAAAAGAGTATAACTGTAAATATGACTTTATCTTCTTCTTCACGAGTTCTGAAACTTGAAATCTATCTCTGCCTGTGTTTTTCAGTTTGTTCATTGTTATAATTTTTTTGCATCGAACTGTCAACGTAAAGCTCCGGTGATTCACTGAGTATAGTATTTGGGATTGGGTGATAGCAAATAAGATAATTTTGGGCTACGCGCTTCAAAATAAAAATCGGCTGCGTTCACTAAACCACGTTCTCCGCGGTCTTAACTCGGATTACTGTACAAAGCAACCGAATCATCTCAACTCGCCACGGTGACCAACCGTTTTACGAGTTCTCGGCCGATTTATCGTCTAGGCGAGCGATTTTTAGAACAAGGTTTCCAACCAATTCCAATCCGACCAGAAGACATCAGGACTAAACCAGGACGTCCAGGAGACATTATATGTGTCCAAGAAGAGTTCTACAAGTTCCTACCATGCACCAGCCCCCATTGGATCAGGAGGATCCACACTTACATCAAACTGCCTTTTTTGGAGATTCTTGCAATAAAGCTCCAGGAGCTCTTTTCTCTTCAGATCAGGCACGACATCAGCTCATTCCAGACAGTAAAGAAGATTCCCAAGAAGTTCACTTATCCCTTAAACCATCCAGGTTCAAGGAGATATCAAGATACAAGATCATCTCTTTTCAAAGGCCACAAATCAAGCTAAAGGCTAGTTTCATGGAGCCATCAAAGCCTTTGCTTCCAAGACTTTTATTTCAAGTTTATTTCTTTCCTTTAGTCAATTTTAGACTGTTAGAATGTCCCAAGGTCGAGCCTATATAAGCTCAGTAGTTGTCTTTGTAAAAATCACCCATCTTTGAAAGTAATATGAATTATTCCGTTTTCTAGTTTTCTTAAAACTATTGTTTCAAGTCTTTAGAGTTTGTGAGAAGCAGCTCCAGAGCACCTTGACTTATCAAGACTCCTTTCCATAGTGTCTTGTGGCATCCTCAATCCATCCTTCCTTCCATCCCATTCATTTGCCAAGCTTGAGAGAGTTACACAACCAGCAAGCAAAGCACCATCTCAATCCACTTCAATCATCAATTGATTAGGCTGAGAGTGATACACATCCAGCAGCCTAATACCATCCTATCCTTTCTTTTAATTATTCATATATTTATCATTATAATCAGCATCTCATTCATCTTGCATTTGTTTCTGTTTTGTTTCATAAAAACTCATAAAACTCATAAAAATCTATCTTCTTTGTTTTCAGGTTGAACCTCAGTTCATCAAATCTTATAGTCTGATTTCCAGGTTGTATCATTTGGTATCAGAGCCCAAGCTCCTGACTCAAGGTGATATATATCCTTGAATTTCATATTTGCTTGCATTTGTTTTCATCTTAAATCAAAAAAAAAAAAGTTGTTGCATTGTTCTTGTTCTTAAGAAAAGAAAAACAAAAGAGAAGAAGTTTCATGCATTTGATTCACGAAAATTTTGAAAAGAAATCTCATATTGTGTTTGCATTCATTGCCCAGCTCCACTTGCCATTTTTTTAGATTTTGTGCATTCGTTTCTAAAAAAAAAATCTGCATTTTGCATTTTTGATTGGTGCATTGAAAAGTTTTTTTAAAAAAGCATATCTTTTAATTTCGTCATATCATTTTTGTTTCATCATTTTTGATATTTGCATTCATAAAAAGAAAATAAAAAGGTTTTTGCATTTATTTAGCTATTTGTTTCCATTTTAAAAAGTCAAAAAAATCTGCATTTAAGTTGTTTCCTCTTCTTTTTGCATTGCAAATAAAATCTGAAAATTCAAAAAAATCATCCTGGTTATTGTCATTTATCATTGTTTCATTTCGAGATTTGCATCCAGAAAACCAAAATAAAAATATTTTTTGCATAGTTGATTTCATTTTGGCTCATATTTACATATTTCTCGGTTTAGTTTAAGTTTCATTATTGCATTGGGTTTATTTTGGTTCAATCAGATTTTCGTATTCTTCACTTGATCTTTGAGATTGTTTGCAGGAAGAAATGGGATTGAAAGAACCAGGCCAAACTATGGAGGCCACACTGAGCCAGCAAGTTGCAGCTTTACAAAAGCTCAAAAAGCAGATTGCTCAGATGGAGAAAGGAACCAAGGCACAAGGCCAACGTCCACAACCAGGAAAAAGAAGATTTGGAGATGCACCAGAGGCTGTCTATGTCGAGCCCAAGCCACCAGATCCTTCTAAGGATCAATCAAACTCCAATTTCTAAAACCCACAACCATCATGTTGTTAATTCTCGGTTTGATTATAACTCTTTTGCTGATAAAATTAAACTCTTTAAATTTTCAGGAAAAAGAGGTTATCTTAGATGGGAGAGGAACCTTGATGAATGGTTTCACTACAACAACATCTTGAAAGAAGAAAGGCTAACCTATGCCATTAATCAACTTAAAGAAGAAGCCTTCAAATGGTGGGTACAAGAAGAAGATGATAGGAGGTTTTACAAGGAGCCAACTATCAAAACGTGGAGAGCTCTTAAGGAAGCCATGAGACATGAGTTTGCACCAGATTTTACAAGTCCTGAAATCAAGGAACTTTATCCAAGGAGGTACCTAACTCATTGTTCTAAAGAAGCTAGAAAAGTTGTTACACAAGAGAGTAAGAGAGGCTGGTCTCAGCAAGCCAACTTGCAACCAAACCAGAGGCACGCCATTGTCCAATGCTTAGACCAGAAAAGTGACATCCCAAAGACCATGGAGAAGAAGAAGTTTGTCAGCCAAGACACATTGGCCAGACCCAAAGAAAAATCAGACAAACCAATTTTTCAAGAAAAGGCCAAGGTAAGTCCTATACTTGATAAATTTGTTTATGAATCATCTCCCACTGGTATGAGTCACTTGTCTTTGTCCAAGGATATTAAGACAGGTCTTGAGGTCCAGAGACACACGGCCTCCACATCCTTGTTGGAATCAAAAGTTGTCCATGATTTAAATCTAAAGAACAAGGAGATTCCAAACCAAAAGAAAGAAGAGGCATCAACCCAAGGTAAGTCTTCTGATTTTAAAATTTTGAAAGATCAGACATGTTTTAAATGTCATAAAATAGGACACCTTGTTGAAGCTTGTCCAACTAAACAAGTATTGAAGGAAACATCACTAGAAACTAAAACTGAATTGTTTAAAATGAGTGATAGTTTTATTCAATCTGATTTGTTGGTTCCAAATTCTTGTATGATGCACTTGTCTTTGTCAAAAGGTATTGTATCAGGAATTAAGGAGCATGGTTTCAAAAGAGAAGACCTAGTCTACCAGCATAGCTTGGCTAAAGAGGAGGAAGCCATAAGTGAGGCTGGAAGAAATGATTTGTTGCTTAAAGAAGCAAAACCAGTAATCAAAGTATCAAACCAAGGTAAGTGTTTAATATCACCCTTAGATACTGGTTTAAATTTTTATATTCTTGGTACAAGGATACCAGATGAGAGCTCTATGCTTACTGAAGTGCCAAGGGCCGAGCCAGACCATGAGCTCAATCAAAATCCACACCACAAGTGGAAACCAAAATCTGAACAAAGAATTGTTCAAGTGCCAAAACCTGAGGTAAATTTCACTATAGTTCAGAATGCTATTACTATTCCCATGATAAGATTAATGCACTTGTCGTGTCCAAGGAAAAGTGAAATATGTACAGGAGACCAACGTGAGAGCAAGCCAAACAAATAAATAAAATTTCTTGCTGCCACAGCTGAAAGTAAGGTTCTTTGTTCTTTGTTTTCATCAGTTTATAAATTCATTTACTTTGGTATAATATACTTGTCTTTGCCAAGATGTTTTGACCCAGGTATAAGCAAAGAAAAAGGCCATCCAATTCGTGATAAAATCTTACAAGAAGAAGCCTTAACCATGTTGTCAATAGATGCTGTCCATAAAAGTGATGCTGAACTAGTACCATTCAAATTCAGCAAGGGAAGTTTCTCTGATTTTAAAACATTTATGACACTTGATTATTTAGATATGACTCACTTGTCTTTGCATGAGAGTTTTGATCCAGGAATAAGACCAGAAGATGATCATATCAGCCTAGGTAAAAAGGTGCAAGAAAGACAGCCATAAATCCAAAGCTGCCCAAAGAAGAATTTAATTCTTCATCATGCTGATGCACGTATGAAAAATTCGACCATATCACATTCTGTTTATGAAACTCCTATATCAGATATAATTCATTTGATTTTTGCCCAGAATGTTGAGAATTTTTCAGGTTGCAAAGAAGAAAGCTTTAAAGGTATCCCACCGGAAACTCTTTTATTGCTTGGAGAATCAGTCCCAAAGATGGTCAGGACCATCAACTCCAAAAGTGTGGAGAACCATCAGCTCCAGAAGAGAAGAAATGACAATTTCCAGGCCAGAGGCGTGATCATTTCCCATCTTTTTAAACAAGAACCACCAGATGCACAACCAATTACCAAACCAAAATTGTATCAAGGTAAGGTTCCAAACTCCCAAAAGAGAATGAAACCTGACTTGCTCTATTATGGTGTATCAGGTTATCCAGTTTTGAGGTCAAAACCTTCACAAGGGGGATGGAATGATGCGGTCATCAAACCAGTGGTCGAACCAGAGGTCAACCAACCTGTCCAAACCGGCCACTTTGGAGGTACCAGCGACAGAGGTCCAGTGCCAGGCGAATATCTCAACAACCAGAAAGTCTTTTGTCATGAATCCACTTCTACTAGAAGCCCAATGCATCAAGGATTCACTGAGACTTGGAATTACAATAAAATCTTCACGGAGGAAGAAGTTATGAATTTTACAAACCAGAGGTTCCCCAGCCCATCCATCTGCGGGTACCCGACTTTTGAAGGAGATTCAAGCCCAATGAAAAAGCGGCCTGAACAAAAGTCAATCATAGGATTCAAGAGAGATCTCTCATCTTTCCAGAAAGCCCAATATCAGGAGAAATTGCCACCGAAATCAGGAGTTATGCCCAATATGCCAAAACCGGTCAAACCAGTTCTACACTTGCCTCAATTGGAAGCTAACCGATTCAATCAGCTTCAAACCAGACATTGGCGTCCAGGAGATCATTCCAACCAATCAAGAGGTATTCCAGAAGTCCTTAGCTACACCAGAACCCAGGAGATCAGTTGGTTCAATGAAGACTCACTTAAATCAAACTGGAGCTATTTATGGAAAGATTGGACAATCTTTCGGTTTAATCATTTCCAACCAATTCCAATCCGACCAGAAGACATCAGGACTAAACCAGGACGTCCAGGAGACATTATATGTGTCCAAGAAGAGTTCTACAAGTTCCTACCATGCACAAGCCGCCATTGGATCAGGAGGATCCACACTTACATCAAACTGCCTTATTTGGAGATTCTTGCAATAAAGCTCCAACAGCTCTTTTCTCTTCAGATCAGGCACGACATCAGCTCATTCCAGACAGTAAAGAAGATTCCAAGGAAACTCACTTATCCCCTTAAACCATCCAGGTTCAAGAAGATATCAAGATACAAGATCATCTCTTTTCAAAGGCTAGTTTCATGGAGCCATCAAAGCCTTTGCTTCCAAGACTTTTATTTCAAGGTTATTTCTTTCCTTTAGTCAATTTTATACTGTTAGAATGTCCCAAGGTCGAGCCTATATAAGCTCAGTAGTTGTCTTTGTAAAAATCACCCATCTTTGAAAGTAATATGAATTATTTAGTTTTCTAGTTTTCTTAAAACTATTGTTTCAAGTCTTTAGAGTTTGTGAGAAGCAGCTCCAGAGCACCTTGACTTATCAAGACTCCTTTCCATAGTGTCTTGTGGCGTCCTCAATCCATCCTTCCTTCCATCCCATTCATTTGCCAAGCTTGAGAGAGTTACACAACCAGCAAGCAAAGCACCATCTCAATCCACTTCAATCATCAACTGATTAGCCTGAGAGTGATACACATCCAGCAGCCTAATACCATCCTATCCTTTCTTTTTATTATTCATATATTTATCATTATAATCAGCATCTCATTCATCTTGCATTTGTTTCTGTTTTGTTTCATAAAAACTCATAAAACTCATAAAAATCTATCTTCTTTGTTTTCAGGTTGAACCTAAGTTCATCAAGTCTTATAGTCTGATTTCCAGGCTGTATCACACATGTTGTCGCATCGATGGACACCGATTCCTTTGCAGACCGAGATCAGCTGATTCATGAAAAGATCGATGCATTACAGAATGAACTGAGGGAATTGTCAGAATACTCCTACAACATCATCCACAAGAATGTTGGCAGCATCTAATCTATTGAAAATACTCTGAGGAACCTCACGGATACAGTCCTCAAGATAGATGAGAAACAGCTAAGAAGTGATGATGCCACAAGAAGCTTCATTGCCACATGGTTTGATAGGAGGAGACACGAAATTGATGCTTGTTGTCCGATAAGCAGCAGTTTCTGCACCATCTGAGTCACACACCCACCAAAGCCAAGCTAAATGACTATAACAAAGCGTTGAGTGGGAGGCAACCCACTATTAGGTTTTCTTTTATTTTCTTTTAAAGTTATTTTTACATTTTTACTTTTATTTTTCGCATTTATTTTTGCAGTTTTTAAAGATCCAAGTAGAATGATGATTTCGTCGACCGACACATTCCATTCAAACTGTTATAGTATTTTTGTGTAGGGTCGTTTTAGTACTATGGAACACTAGAAGATTTGAAGTCAAGGACAAGAAATCGAGATTAAGGAGATGTTTATTGAGTATTGATTGGGACTACAACGTGTTTGGGTGTATGACCCCCTAGTTCTAGCTGCCTAAACCCTAATCTCCTAGTCTAGAAAGTTGATCCCTTGTTCAAGGGTTTGGGCTCCCCTTTTATAGATGTAGATGTCGGCTTCAAGTAGGGCGAACTCTTCCATAATCAGAAACTGGAAGTTTCCCCTTAGGCGGAAATTTTCTATTTTACTCCAAGGGTCGATCCGATCAAGGGGGTCGGACATATGGCGGGGGTTGGTCCCTGGTTTCTTCTTGAGAAAGGGTCCGGAAGTCGAGGACCTATCCGGAGGCTGGAGAAAACTTGTGCCTGGATATAGGGCGCCCTCAGTCCATAAGCCCCGACAACTCCGGAGCAGAGACCAGACTCCATCAAGGGAACCAAGGCTTGGATCTCATATGGAAACTCCGCCTCACGCCGGGGACGGAGCCCAGCTTCCTAGTAAACAATATTCACTCCTCATGGAAGGCCAGGGGCAAGGCAATCAGTGGAAAACATAATTCCAATACCAGGGAAGTTACAGGGGCAGACGCGATCAACCGCTATGGAGTCTTGCAAAAGATTGCCAACGATAAGGTACTCCAGATACCAATGCATGGAACTCCCCGAGCCCGAGCCTCTTACGCCAGGGTTATCACGCCAGCAAGGACGATACAACAATTGGAACTCAGGTCTCTGGAGAAGAACAATGATCCAGTAGCGCCGGGCCTCCGTCTGATCTCCAGAGATGCACGAACCCCGGAATGGCAAAGTTAAAAAGTACCAAACCGCTGGAACATCTCGTAGCTCAAAGCACAATATTTCTAATACGGTCTCCGGACTATGATTTATTACGCCTATGTCTGCTGAACGTCCACAGACAAAGCATATATAATAAAATAGTTCAGACTATAAAGGTGGTAGAATAACCATCATCCTTAAAGGGGCATAAATGGCCGGATCGGGTCCCTTGAAACCTTCGATCCCAGCTGAACCTCACTGATACGTGGCACATCCACACAAAACGATAACGGGTATAAGACTTAAGGCAGGAATGGGTCTGATCAAACCTGAGCATGCTTGTCAAAACTACCTATAACTTTGGTATATGCTTTGAGCCATAGAAATATCGGGGCCCCGAAAGCAAAAGTATTGTAACACCTCCGGGTTAATATAGGGAATTTGCCTATTGCAAAAGTACTGCTACGCGCAGGGAGCAATACATAAATACATGCTTCTCCAGACGTGGAAAGTTGAAGACTGGCATTGATTTCCGAATCCATACCAGCAACCCTAAGTCTGATAGTGGCTTCCTGCAGAAGTAGAATGCAGCACAGGAACTCGATAGTGGCGAGCTTCCGAGCGGCAGAATGCAAGTTCCGAACAGGTACCAGTAGTAGTCCTGCCTAGGTGGACGGAATACGGTCCCTGCAAAAAATAAAATTCCGGATTCCTACGAACCCCAAAAGTTCCTATGAATTCCGGGCCCAAATGTAACAAACTCCGAGTTATTACAAAAGGAACTTCCGTGTTCTCAAAACAGACTTCCGAGTTCCTACTGAACTTCCGAGTTCTTAACAGAACTTCCGAGTTCTCAAAACGGACTTCCGAGTTCCCAATGAACTTCCGAGTTCCTAACTGAACTTCCGAGTTCCTGAACTGAACTTCCGAGCTCCCATCTGAACTTTCGAGTTCCCATCTGAACTTCTGAGTTCCCATCTGAACTCCTGAGTTCCCATCGGACTTCCGAGTTCCTCAATAAACACTCGAGTTCCCGACGAGCTTCCAAGCTCGTAGAATGGATCTCCAAGTTCTTACACAAGGTATCGGGACCTCGAAACATAATACCCAGTATCTAACGAACTCCAAGTTCTCTAGGTTCCTGAAGAGAACCACCAGATTCCCAAACCGAATCTCCAGGCTCTCAAACATGAAGCCTCAACATTTTCACTGGATTCCTAGATCTTTGACGACACACCAACCGGGAGAAGATTCATAAGATCAGCCTCAAGGCTATAAAGCCTCCAGGCTATAAAGCCTCCAGGCTATCTTCTATGAAGTTCCTCTTGGAAATCTCCGGTCCATTCAACAAACCAACGATGATTTCAGAGTGGTCTCCGGACCAATAAACGGTCCCCCGACCTGATCAAAAGCATGTCTACTATGAAGCCGCATATCCAAAGATCCTTATCCCTAAGGCAAAAACAAAGGTGTCCATAAAACAGGAAGCAAATGCAGAAAGGAATTCATAAAAAAAAACAAATTGTGGGACCATTTTCTTACAAAAAGCCACGAAGGGCAACAAAAAATATCCGAAATAACGAGGGGGTATTATTCAAAGAAAAGCAAGTTCAAGGCTTGGCGGAGAACTCCACATCCATCTCAGAGGAACGAGGAATGGCCTGCTCGTCATCAAAGGAAGGAGGAGAAATCCCCTTGTTCCTAGCCTCCTCTAGAACCACCATCTTGTACTGCTCTAACGCCTTGGCCAGATCCCACTGATCGTTTTACTTCTTCAGACACTCCCTCATCAACTCCCAGCAAGCCAGGACTCTTGCCCTGTTCACAGCCATCAACATCTCCAACTTAAAGTTCTCCGCAGCCGCCTTGAGGACGTCAATCTCTTCCATCAGCCTCTGATTCTCTTGATTGGCAGCTAACGCATCAGCAGAAGACCCCGCGGCCGCTTTGAGGACGTTTAATCGCTTCCATCAGCCTCTGATTCTCTCAAATAAGAGGTACAACTGTAGTACTTAGGGATCGAATCACGAGGAGCTGGGGAACCAATTAAATATAATCTACTAATCAATCATAGGTGAAGTTGGTTTTAAAGATGAAAATGTAAATAACAATATGATGGGTTGTTTAAATGAAATGAAGAGTGCTAGACTTAGGGCTTTTATTCAGGAATAAGATTATAATGTCTATAAATGCCTAACAAGTTGTTTGCATGATATCATAGAACTCAGTCGCTTAATCTCAGTGATGTCTCACTGGTTAAATAATCTAGATCTCTGGCCTCAACTGTCGTATGTTGACACAGAAAAAGAGTCGATCGATATCCTTTAGAGATATCGATCGATACACCTTTCGCTCGGCGATCGATTCACCTGTCGGGATATCGATCGACGGCTTGTAGATATGCCTAGGCCCGAGCTGATAATGAACACTAGATCTCAAGGAGGGCGGTTAGCTCTTCTCCAGAAGATACTTGTTCAAATAGATCATTCAAGATTATCAAAGATCCTAGTGATCTATATTCTAGTTAGCTACTCTAGAACAAGCTTAGGGTGCAATCTATTTGATGAATACCACAACTTAGAAATTATAGTTTGGGGCTAATCCCACGAACCTATTTAAACCCTAGATCTAACAAGTAGACTACTCAGACATAGCTAAGAAATTCATGACAATAGATAGATGAAATAATTGCATAGATAGAATATAGTAGAAATACAAAAGGAGATAACAAATCTCTCCAATCTCTCAAAACAAGTAAAACTCTTGTCTCTCTCTCACACTCTCTGCTTTGTGGTAACTTTGAAGCTTGAAGGTTGGTTTCTTTCTTGCTTGCCGTCAAAAAACACTTAGCAGAAATATTTAAGCATTTCCATTAGGTTAAAAACTCGTCAGGGGCAATCTCGTAATTTGGTGAAGTCTAGGTGGAGTAGTCGGCTAAACCATTTCGTCCTCGATATCGATCGACAACACTGATGTGTATCGATCGATTATAATCTTCTAGTACGCGGATCTTCTCAGCTACATCGATCGACAACTCTGGATGAGTATCGATCGATTCTTATCGCAATGTTGACTTCCGACTTGGTCTTGAATGGTCAACTCGGGTGTATCATCTCTTGTACTCCAAAATGCTCCAAAACATCACTTTATCACAAAACGCTCCTAAACCTGAAAACATACCTAACAGGCTAGAAAACAGATTAAATATATAATAAAACACTAGTATACCATGGTTAAAACGGGTAAAATCCATGGTATATCAACTCCCCCAGACTTACTCCTTTGCTTGTCCTCAAGCAAAAACAGTAATCTTTGGAAAAGGTTTGAAAACAGTAGGACTCAAATATTCAAAATATTGAAGTCATCACTCTATGGGTTTGCAATCCATATCTAAACATCCTAATCACAGAAGTTCATTATGCCTTATCCTAGCTTAGCAACCAAACTCATCTAGTCAACAACTTAGCAAATCTCATCTGACATTCCCCTCTACTAACCTCATTTCTTAACATAAAATAAAAGTGCAGGCTTTACCTTGGGAGTATCGATCAAAGGGCACATGGATTCAACTCAAACAAGTATCTGAACACACATGTAATCTTCTCTGATCCCTTTCTCCCCTCATCTCTCTTCTCTGAATCTCTTATTAGTTTCAATTTCAACAAGTTTCGATGCCACAAAGGTCATCTAGTCCATCTCATTGACATTTGCATTTGTAACTCATACATTTTGACAAAGTGTAGCGAATAATGGGGTCTCTGGTAATTTACCTATCCCTCGTTTCCACAATGTGTGATCATCCTTGAGATTTAGAATACTAGGGTCGCAGGAGATGTCGAAGAGAGAGAAGGAATGGAACCAGAAACACGCAGACTTTTTACCTTCCAGACTTGTAAGAGGATTCCGATCCAGTGATTTCCAAGCCCCAAGACAAGCAAATAAGTTAGTATTAGTGTTGGATGTCAGCTTTGGTTCCTTCAAACAATTTCAGCTAGTGTATATAGGTGACAGATTGATCCACTTTAGCATCTTTAGTACTATTTGCAATCAGTAAATCTAGAATGGTGCTAAAGAGTGGTCAGATAATCAAATATAAATCTATATCAATGTCCCTATTTAATACTTATGTGAAAAATAATTTTGAAAAATATTTAAAATAAAAACCAATATAAAAACACATATTAGTAAACTCCCCCCCTAGACTTAAATTACACTGTCCCAGTGTAACACAGCCGGAGTGAGGTAAATAAAGTATAATAAATAAATATAACAAGATAGAACGATTAAACCTGATCGACAAGCTGTCGATCGATTCGTAGGGATGTACGTCGATCGTTAGTATGGTCCTGTGGTGTCGAGCGATATTAATGGTGCGTGTCGGTCGACGGAGTCATCATTCTACTTGGATCTTATAAAACTGCAAAAATAAATCCGAAAAAATAAAAGTAAAAATGAAAACTAATAAAATAAAAGAAAATAAAAGAAAACCTAATAGTGGGTTGCCTCCCACTCAGCTTTGTTATAGTCATTTAGCTTGACTTTGGTAGGTGTGTGACTCATCGGGTGCAGTTGGGATTGTTGTTTGCTAGTGGGCAAACATTGCCCTCTTCTTTGGACTTAGTATCAGTGAATCTTCTTGTGGCATCATCTGATCTTGTCCATCTAGGTTGCATCTTAGCTAAATCTGCTTTGATGACTTGCAACCTTCTGTCTAAATCTTCCATGTCAAACTGATGTTGATAGAAATCAAATGCTGAATGCTCGGACAGTGTTTCATGTTGTGCAGTAACGGGCCGGTCATGAATCTGGTGATCTTGGTTTGCCAATGACTCGGTGTCGATCGATGCTACAACTTGTGCGTCGGTCGTTTTGCTGAGAGTTCGGTCGGTCGACCCAATGTCAACTGTCTCGATCGATGCGGAATGTTGGCCTTGGTACTCAAGAATTCTCTGCATACTGCGTATCTCATTCTTCAAAAGACCAGTAGCTCTGCAAAGGTTGGTAACTCTTTCGTTGACAGTGTCGTCAATGTCATCACTTCTCCCATTAAGTCTATCTTCCATAGCATTCATAGCTTCGTACAACTCATGTCGATCGATATCGGTCCAGGCCTGTCAATCGATGTCGCGTTTCTATCACGAAGACCAAGATGATCTTAAACTCTGCTCATGTCTTGTTGTAGCTCGTTCAGCTGCTGTGACAGTGTATACAGGTATCGCATGATAGGTGAACTGAAATGATCATGTCTTTCCTTGTATGCTTCCATCCTATCCTCCAGTGCTGCGAACCTTGTGTCGATCGACAGTGTAGATTATGTGTCGATCGATGGAAAAGTAACATTCTGAGCCTGATCTTTCTTGCGAATTGATGCTAGCTCTTTCTGTAGAAGATCGATCCTCTTGCTTAACCATTCGACATTGTTGTTGAGAGGGCTGTAGACGTCTCCAATCCGTGTATTGATGTAAGCAATCTCCCATTAATCTCTCTTAGGAGATGAACATTCTGGCCGGTCCTTGGATGTAGTCTTGCCGATGTCGATCGATGGTACATGCACCGTGTCGATCGATACTGGTGGCGTAGCTTCCTTCTCAAGCAGGGTTACTATGTTTCCAATCTCCAGTCTTATCTCAGCCATATCACTTTTGAAATGCTTGTAGCTGACATCCAAAGGCTGGAAAGTGTCTTCCACCAATGTGCGCATGTCTGACTCATGGTGTGCCTGAGCTCTCCATACATCAGTCACCATATCATCTATCTCCTTTCTACTGTAGGGTACTGGTGGTGGTCTGTATGCATGGTAAAGGGCGTATGTGTTCTGGAAGGCGTAAGCAACCTTTGTGAAAAAGAGATGCTCTTTCCAGAATTCTTCTTATGTGCTCCTTGGTAACAGGGATGATTTCACCATCAACTCCCCTAGCATGTCCAAACTCATCTCTGAGGACACCATATTCATCCTTTGCTTCCCACTTGAATCTCTTGGATCCATCGGTATTAAAGGCACGTCGTCAAAACTCCAAACGTCTGTCGGGCGATCTGACTCTTGCTCTGTCGATCGATCCGGGATATCCGCCGTCGATCGATGGTGATGAAACGATGTCGATCGATGGTGAACTCCTGGGTTGACCGAAGCTTTGAGGAACTGTATCCTCTCTCATGGTGACGTGGTGGTTGTCCTGGACGTGAGCTAGGATGTCTGGATGGCCACGTTGCTGTGTGAACAGGTTTTCTGGTCCATTAGCAACTTGGAGGATGTCTGCTATGTCTTCTCTGGTTATGTGCAGAACTCTTCCATCCATTACTCTTGCATAGCCATATGTGTCCCTGAAAATTCCAAATTCATCAGGAGTTAGTGAAACATTCCTGATATCATAAGGTTCATGAAATCGAGATTGAGCTCTGTTGAAGGCGTCGATCGATGGTAAAGTGGTGGTGGCGATCGATGGTGATCGTCTAGCTGCAGGGTTGGATCGATTGTTCATGGTGTTGCAGTCCTCCATTGTTAAGTTTCTGAATGATGGAAGCTGCTGGGTATAAGGTGTTGAGGTTTGAATTTTTGTGGCTGGTGTTGTCAACCTTATATACCCATGTATTGCCCTAATCGGTGAAATTCCAATTTTGTCCTTTAAGTCGTCCGGGTTAATATCGATCGATGTGATGCTGGCGATGTCGATCGATGGACGCTTTCGTTTTGCTGGATGAAGTAGATAATCGATCGATGGTGGGCGCTTTATGTCGATCGATTTTGGGAATCGATTTGCAAATCTATCATTCTCTAAGTAGTTTTTCCAAGCTCTCTCTTCCCAATAATCTTCATCATATTCTTCACTGTCAGAAGATCTGGCTATATCTACTGCAAAACTCTCATGAAATCCGCTATCTGCCCAACTCCTTACTGAGTAATCATCTTCTTTACTGCTGGGTGTGATGGCGAAATTCGGGTAGCAATGATTTGGTAGATCGAGTTCATCATCTGGTGGGTCTCTGTCGATCGATAATCCATGGTGGTTGTCGATCTCCTCTGACTTGCTGGTGTCGATCGATGATGTTAAGGTGCTGTCGATCGATCCCGAGTACTCTGTCTCGTACTCAACTTCACAATGACAAACTGCAATGATACCAAGATCATCTTCTTTTACCACGGTTTTGGCTGGTGGTTTGCTAAGCTTGACAGGGTCGTAGTGGATATATGGATCTATCATAGTCAAGCACATCCTGTTGGTGTTCATGTCACATATAGCTCCTACTGTAGCCATGAATGCTCTTCCAAGTAAGAGGGAAGAGTTCCAATTTAGCTTTATGTCTAGGACATGAAAATCCACAGGGACGATAGCATTACCAATCTGAACTTCCAGATCTCTGATCAAGCCTCCAGAGTTTTTCTGAGTGTAATCCACAAATGTAAAGATCTCTGGTGAAGGCTCTACTTGCAGACCCAGATGGTCTGCCATGACCTTTGGTAAGATGCTGACTGATGAACCAGTGTCACATAGTGCATGAGGAAATTCAATCCCTTTTACCACACAGGGTATTGCAAACTTCCCAGGATCACTCTTCTTCTTCAAAGTAATACTTTTCCTCATATCTTCTCTGCCATTGTCAAACCTTCTTCTAATGTCATTTTCAGTCTTCCTTGTTTCTCTGAAGAACATCCACAATCTACTTGTGAAGTAAACCTCCTCAAAAGGTTTCTCTGGTGGGATTCTGATAACTCTCTTAGTGAAACCATTAATCTCCTTTTCATTAGGAGTCTTCTCCTTCCTACTCATTAACCTTCTTCTTTCAGTTCCCTCTGATGTAGTTGTAGTGTCTGAAGGATTACAAGTAGTCTCTGTAGGGTTAGCTTGTGGTTTCGGTGTGGGTCTGAGTGCATTGATTCGGTTGCTGTCTATCGATGGTAGTTGCACTCGGTATGTGAGAGGTGTGCGTCGATCGATGGGTGGAGAAAAGGGTCGATCGATATGTTTCTCATCTTTGTGTCGATCGATGAGTGGCTCGTCTCGTCGGTCGATATCTTCGTACGTGTGGGTGGGTGGGTGAGGATGCGAAGCCGTGAATTCAGCATGTGTCAATATCGTAACCGCGTTGCAATCTGCAGGCGTATCCGGAAATGACATCGTTGATGTCGATCGATGTGGGCTAGTTGGTGTCGATCGACACCATTGTGATTCTCGAAAACTTAGTGAACTTTCCACTTCAAAGTCTCCTTCTTGTAGCTTCTAATGTTTCACCACTTGCCAGAAATCATCATCTATAATGGCATTCACGTGGTGTTTCCTGCTTCCTTCCCCTACTTCCTTAGAAGTTCCAATTCTCTTGATAGAGTCTTCAGTCTGGACAATATGTGTCTCAAGTTTCTTAACTTGAGTGTAAATGGTGTATATCCTCGTGGTCAGATTATTGAAGACAGAGTCAATCTTCCCATTGAAGTCTACTGTAAGCTTCTGCTGTCCTTCTAGAACTCTATCAACCATGGCATCAAACTTACTCTCCTGGGTGGGTGGTGGTGGGTTTTGGTAAGCTGAGTTGCCGTAGTTCCTGGTGTTGGTGAAGGGTTTCTGATACTGTGAACTCTGGTTGTAGTTACTCTTCTGACCACTGCCAAAAAAGTTTTTGTTTCCACTCTGGTTTCCATATCTCTGAAATCCAGTACCTCCAATGTAGTTCACATCTCCCTCTGTATCATCTTCTCTAGCCTCTCCTTCTTCAGCTGAGCAGACTGGCTGCCCCAGAAATGCATGTAAAGCATCTATCTTGGCTCTGACTTCATTCATCTGGTCTTCACCGATGGCTGCAACTGATTTCTTCTTGTCAGAGTCAGTGTTCTTGGTGCTGCTGCTGTTGGCTAGGTTTTCAATAAGGCTGTGTGTCTCAAAGCCTCTATTGGATTCCTGGTGTTGAAGTTCCCCTCGCTAGCAGTATCAAGAGCCATCTGATACCTCAAGGCGATACCTCTGTAGAAAGTGCTTAGCAGTTGCACTTCATTGAATCCATGGTGTGGACAGTCTCGCTGAAAGAACTTAAATCTGATCCACGCGTCTTTAAAGGTCTCACCAGGCTTTTGCGCGAAAGTGGCGATTTTGCTCCTTAAGTCTTCATCACGTGCCTCATCAAAGAAATTACGCAGGAAGGCATTTTTGATGTCGGCCCAAGATGTCAGTGATCCTGTAGGTAGCTGCTTGAGCCAGTGTGAAGCTTCTCCAATCAGTGAGTATTTGAAGAGCTTGCAGAGTAGGTTCCTCAGGGACTCCATCCATACGAATAGCAGCGATAAGATCCTCGAACCTTACCAGATGGTCCATAGGATGCTCGTATGATAGCCCAGAATAAGGTATCTGAGACACGAGAGAGTAGTACTGAGGCTTGAGCTCGAAGTTCGGCTTCTGAATCTCTGGAAGTCGAATAGCTGATCTGTTGGTGTAGTACTCGTCTGGACGATTGTAGTCTGCCAACGATCGTGTTTGAGCTTCTTCTGTAGCCTCAGCTTCAGGCTCAAGGATTATGTTTCCCTGTGCATCTAGCTTCTGACATGTTGCATTACGCAGATGACCATCTTGGTCATACAGGTTTCCATTCTGGTCTTGCATGAGAATAAAAATCGCAACCATGCTTCGCGGGTTAGTGTCGATCGATGTACGATGTGTAGTATCGATCGATGTGGATCGGCGAACGGTATCGGTCGGCGATGCTGTCTGAGTCTCGGTCGACGGTTGAACGTGAATATCAGTCGACGGTACTGCGGTTCTGTCGATCGATGCGGAGCGTAGGTCCTTGCGGATTGAGCGTTCCAAGTGTGCAGGATCTTCTGAGAATAGTAGTTGATTTCCCCTGTTGCTTCTGGTACTGCTGGGCATGTACCTGAAAAGACAAGAAAAATTTTAATCAGAAGGGGGTAAAAAGAAACACCTAAGATTAATAAGATTAAATCTAATGACGGTCAAAGCTCCCTGGCAATGGCGCCAAATTTGATAGTGCTCAAATTACCCAGTAGAGCTTACTCTCTCAAATAAGAGGTACAGCAGTTGTACTTACGGATCGAATCACGAGGAGCTGGGGAACCAATTAAATATAATCTACTAATCAATCCTAGGTGAAGTTGGTTTTAAAGATGAAAATGTAAATAACAATTCCTAACTTGAGCAAAGTAGTTGCTCTAACTAACAATATGATGGGTTGTTTAAATGAAATGAAGAGTGCTAGACTTAGGGCTTTTATTCAGGAATGGAGATAATAATGTCTATAAATTCCTAACAAGTTGTTTGCATGATATCATTGAACTCAGTCGCTTAATCTCAGTGATGTCTCACTGGTTAAATAATCTAGATCTCTGGCCTCAACTGTCGTATGTTGACACAGAAAAAGAGTCGATCAATATCCTTTAGAGATATCGATCGATACACCTTTCGCTCGGCGATCGATTCACCTGTCGGGATATCGATCGACGGCTTCTAGATATGTCTAGGCGCAAGCTGATAATGAACACTAGATCTCAAGGAGGGCGGTTAGCTCTTCTCCAGAAGATACTAGTTCAAATAGATAATTCAAGATTATCAGAGATCCTAGTGATCTATATTCTAGTTAGCTACTCTAGAACAAGCTTAGGGTGCAATCTATTTGCTGAATACCACAACTTAGCAATTATAGTTTGGGGCTAATCCCACAAACCTATTTAAACCCTAGATCTAACAAGTAGACTACTCAGACATAGCTAAGCAATTCATGACAATAGATAGATGAAAGAGTTGCATAGATAGAATAGAGGAGAAATACAAAAGGAGATAACAAATCTCTCCAATCTCTCAAAACAAGTAAAACTCTAGTCTCTCTCTCACACTCTCTGCTTTGTTGTAACTTTGAAGCTTGAAGGTTGGTTGCTTTCTTGCTTGCCGTCAAAAAACACTTAGCAGGAATATTTAAGCATTTCCATTAGGTTAAAAACTCGTCAGGGGCAATCTCGTAATTTGGTGAAGTCTTGGTGGAGTAGTCGGCTAAACCATTTCGTCCTCGATATCGATCGACAACACTGATGTGTATCGATCGATTATAATCTTCTAGTACGCGGATCTTCTCAGCTACATTGATCGACAACTCTGGATGAGTATCGATCGATTCTTATCGCAATGTTGACTTCCGACTTGGTCTTGAATGGTCAACTCGGGTGTATCATCTCTTGTACTCTAAAATGCTCCAAAAACATCACTTTATAACAAAACGCTCCTGAACCTGAAAGCATACCTAACAGGCTAGAAAACAGATTAAATATACAATAAAACACTAGTATACCATGGTTAAAAACGGGTAAAATCCATGGTATATCAATGGACTCACGGGATATTACCCGAAAAAGCCCTCCCTGAAGAACCAGGATCGCTTCTGACGTATCCCCAGCTGGGAGAACAGTCCCGTCTCGAGGAAACAACGACTGGTTCAAATTAGACAGAGCCGTGGTTAGGCTCCCAACAGAACCGCCTATGTCGGCTGACTGGTGGGACGACCTGGTCGTCATTCCACCGCCTCTAGTCGTTTTCCCTTGGGATGAGGAAGCCGGCTCCGTCTTTATCACAGTGGCAGCGGCGACTGCCAGTAACCACCACGTCGTCTCCGGATACCGTCCTACTGGCGGATCCTTTCTTCGCGGACATCACTTTGGCCGCCTCTTGGTAAGCTGCAAAAGATTCGTCGGCTGCACTTCCTGACATGTTCCCTGCACAAGAGCCACCATTAAATATGGTGATAAATAGAGAGAGTTTATGAGTAAGTACTTACTCCAGAGACTGCTGCGTTGTAATATGGCCTCGCCGACTAGAGTATTCACCGAACGACGATCAAAAGGAAGCTGTCGAGCTCGTTGTACCATGCTTTCTCCTTCTGGGGGAGCGGGATGAGTTCCAGCTGCAAAGAAACAAGCAAAGGATGAGAAAATAGCCAAGCGCCAAGAAATTCAACTACTACCTATAATATTCCACCGATAAGTGGACCCAGGAAGTGCCATGAAAGCATATCTCTCCGCCCATCTCTTATTAAAGACCGGTCCTTTTCGTTTCTCCTTTGGAAGCTCTTCCACAATCGGCATACCACTGCGAGGACGGAGGTGAAAGCACCCTTCTCTCCCATTGAAGGGAGCTAGATGATAGGCGAGCAGAACCTCGTTAATACCGAAAGAAAGGTACTCCAAATCGCCCAGGTTATGAATAGCTATCATGATTCTCCAGGCCGGGGGGTTTAGCTGGGAAGGAGAAATCTCGAAGAAGTCACACAGGCCAACGATGAGCGGCGGGATCACTCCTCGGGAGCCGGTCTCGAAGAAACCCTCGTAGACGGCGATTTCCCCCAGAGCATGACCGGAAGCTCTTTCCTCCGGAGAAGAAACCCTCAAGGACACATGAAGAGGCAAGGAAAATTTTTCTCGCCACTCTAACAAGTCCTCTTCGGTAACCGACGAAGCAGGGCCCGGCGGCGGAGGAGCAGTATGAGCATAAGTTAACGGCATAGGTGCGGTCAAGTCAAGCTCAAGCTCCACGCCTGGATCTGAAGAACTATCGGACCGGGAAGCTGGGGAATCCGCTCCCTCCGTGACCTGGCCCCATCGGCCGTAAGAGGAACAGAAGAAGCAGGGCGTTTGGACATAGTATTTAGCTAATTACTATTCAATAAACCGAGAGGACAATAAGGAGAGCAGCCCGCAGACCTAACAAAGAAGGAGATCGACTCACCTATGCAATCCTAAAGAATAGAGGAGTTGAGAGAATGATACCTGAATCTAGAAGCTGATGGAGAGATTGGATGGCGAGAAAGGAGAAAGATGGGAGCATATAAAGAAGATGGCCGCGTGCCTCAGAATCTATAGATCTCGTCAGATTTGAAATGATTACTAGGAAATTTGCCAACTTCCTAAAGCAACAGCGAAGCAGTAAGGAGAAGGGTAGAAGAGATGATTCAGGAAGTTTTTCATCGAAGATACAATGCTTTGAGTGCAAAGGGTTTGGCAATATTCGAGCTGATTGTGCAAATTTTCAGAAGCAGAAGAAGAAGAGAAACAACCAGAGTGATTCCGATACTGATTCTGATTTTGGTGAGAAATTGAAGAATTTTATAGCGCTAACAACTTTGGATTTTAATTCTGAGAACATGTATGCAGCATGATCTAAGGCGGGAACCATGTCAGCATCTGCGTCAGGGTCTGTGTCAGAATCTCCACGTGAAGGTGATGATGTTGCTGGAGATGATGACGGTGATGGAAGTGATGATGATGCTGGAAGTTTCGATGATGTAGATCTTGTTAAGAACTATGAAACACTATATGCACCTTAGCTCACAATGGTTGAGGAGAATTTCGTGTTGGCTAAGGAAAAAGTCAAGCTAGATGCTCAGATTGATGAAGCATTGAAATATGCTTCAGAGAAAGAAGAAGAAGATAGAGAAGTTAGAGTTCAACTTGAAGAAACTCAGAAAGGTTTGGAGATGCTAAGTATTGGCACAAATCAGTTGGATCATCTTCTCAGCATTGGCAGAGTGATTGGTATGGTCTTGGTTTCAAGGGAGGATCTTCTAAAGGTGGATGTGTTTTTGTGTTTGAAGGAGCAATATAATGTAACAACGTGTGCTACAAAGCCAGCTGTTAAGAGTTCGACAGGGACTGTAACAGACGGTAAAGCTGCGTATGTTGATGTGAAGATTGGGACTGCTACAAAGGCTGCTATAGCATCTGCTGCAAAGGCTCCGACTGCTACTGTGACTGCTGCAAGGGATGGTAAAGCGACTGCTACAAGGAATACTCCAAAAGTGCAGAATTCACCTCGACGAGTTTTTGTTCCAGTTTGTCATCATTGTGTTGGTCTTGGGCAATATGTTTTTGTGGAGCTCAAGATTATGTTCAACGTGGTTGGTTTAACTCTGGTCAAAGAGTTAATCATGGAAGGAGAAGGTCCATAGATACATGGTATGTAAGATGTGGTCATTATGGAGATGGTGCGATGGGATTATATCCTTAGTTTGGAGGTTGGCGATCATCTTCAAATTAGTTTTTAATCAAGATGTGACTCAAAGGGGGAGAGTGGAGATGCAGCTTCATTCTTAAGCTGTTGAGTCCATATGCATAGTCAAAAAGGGGGAAATTGAAGATGTTATTTCCTGAGATGTTCTGATGTAGTTTGTGATGTACTAAAGAAGGTGTGTCAAGACGTATGTCAAGATGACGAGTTCTGAAGTTGCTTACAAGGAATGATTATGTGTGTAACTGGAGTTTGGTAAAGGAAAGAGAATATCTTGTTGAAGATAAATGACGTTTTCCATTAAGCAGAAGAGTTTTGTTAGGAGAGGAAGTGTTACTTAAAGTGCATTAATGTGAATTTGGAAAGCAAGTTCGTGGATATTATATAAGGAGGGGCAAACCTTATGAGAAGTCAAGCACCCATAGATTAAAGTGAGAGAAAGTTGTTTTTATTGTGAAGTTTCATTGTGCTCTTGTTGAGTGTTGACGTTGGTGTTGACGTAATGTCTGATGGAGTCTTCCGTTGTACTTGGTGTTGCGATGACGTTGCGTGTTGCGGAGTTGTCCGTTGTTGTGTGGTGATCAATCGTGCGTAGGTGTGATGTGCTCGTTGGTATCTGTTGATGTAAAGATGTCCGCCCTGAAGTAGTCGCTGACATAGTTGCTGAAGCAGACGTCGTGGTGAGTGGTGAAGACCATGTGGAGTCGAGATGCTGAGCTGGAGTCGTGTAGACTTGGAGAGCAAGTGAGTATCTTGAAGAAAAGGCAAAGAGGAATAAACTTGGGGAGCAAGTTTATGACTTAAAGGAAGAGGAATAAGTGCATTCCAAGAAAAGGAAAGTTGCACTTATTGATATGGAAGATGTCCATATTGTGGTTCCTTGGAGACTAGGGTTTTGGGAACGCGGAGTTAGTATAAGATAGCTATGTGGTCGTCTGTAGAGAGACAGAGACACAGAGGCTGATCTTATAGAGAGAGAGAAGCGCTTGGAAGTGTTCTGGGTCGTGCTGAAGCAGGGGTTGAAGTACTTGACGGTGGAGAGACATAAGCGGGTAGCTTAGGAATTGTTCAGTAGCAGCTGTTAGGGTGTTAACAGGCTAGCGAGGCTGATTAAGCAGAACTTGTAAATGAGTTGTACAAGGCGATTTCTAATAAAGCTATTGGTGTGTGCTTGTGTATTTTGTCTCTCTGATTTACCTTCTGCAGTACTATTGCTTGTGTCGTCTTTGCACTTACAAGTGGTATCAGAGCGGGTCACCTAAGTTACTGGTGTGATCCCAGAGGTGAAGATGGACACGGTTATTTCTGTCCAGAAGGCAATCGTGTTGAAGGCGGACCAGTATGGTCATTGGAAGGCTCGCATGAAGCAGTTGATTCGAGGAATCAATGAAGATGCGTGGACAGCTGTGGAGACTGGTTGGGAGGAGCCTACCATAGTCACAGCAGATGGGAAGAAGCCTAAGCCAAAGGAGGATTGGTCAGAGGCAGAGCGCAAGCCATCTGCTGTGACTATGGTAGGCTCCTCCCAACCAGTCTCCACAACTGTCCACGCATCTTCATTGATTTCTCGAAACAACTGCTTCATGCGAGCCTTCCAATGACCATACTGGTCTGCCTTCAACACGATTGGCTTCTGCACAGAAATAACCGTGTTCATCTTCACCTCTAGGATCACACCAGTAACTTAGGTGACCCGCTCTGATACCACTTGTAAGTGCAAAGACGACACAAGCAATAGTACTGCAGAAGGTAAATCAGAGAGACAAAATACACAAGCACACACCAATAGCTTTATTAGAAATCGCCTTGTACAACTCAATTACAAGTTCTGCTTAATCAGCCTCGCTAGCCTGTTAACACCCTAACAGCTGCTACTGAACAATTCCTAAGCTACCCGCTTATGTCTCACCACCGTCAAGTACTTCAGCCCCTGCTTCAGCACGACCTAGAACACTTCCAAGCGCTTCTCTCTCTCTATAAGATCCGCCTCTGTGTCTCTGTCTCTCTACATACGACCACATAGCTATCTTATACTAACTCCACGTTCCCGAAACCCTAGTCTCCAAGGAACCACAATATGGAAATCTTCCATATCAATAAGTGCAACTTTCCTTTTCTTGGAATGCACTTATTCCTCTTCCTTTAAGTCATAAACTTGCTCCCCAAGTTTATTCCTCTTTGCCTTTTCTTCAAGATACTCCCTTGCTCTCCAAGTCTACACGACTCCAGCTCAGCATCTCGACTCCACATGGTCTTCACCACTCACCACGACGTCTGCTTCAGCAACTACGTCAGCGACTACTTCAGGGCGGACATCTTTACATCAACAATCTCCCCCTTTTAGCTTTGTGTGCCGATCAAGCACAACCTTCTTCTGGTTCAACAACCACGTTCCCCACCTGGAAACTTCCACGCCAATTGTGCTTTTCTCCCCCACGAGATGTGCACCACAACATGCTTTTTTCCCCCATGAGATATGCATTCTCTTGACTTCTCTTGACCAGAACGTCACCATTCTCCCCCTGCTTGATTGTATACTAAGCTAAAATAGATGCTTAGATGTCAAGCCTTATAGACAAACCCGTCTGCTACTCCATGCGTAATCATGATACAGCCTCTGCTGCAGCGGAATAGATTACACTTACTGCATCACGATCTGACGCACCTGTCGAGCTACCTCTCGACCCACTTCTGTTGAGGACCTGGCTTCCTTCATGCGTCGTCTCCTTGACCATGAGTCTTCCTCAACCACCCCGAGTGCCCTCTGCACTCGTTGCTGTTGTCTTCGAGTGATTTCTCTGTCACCCTCCTGAAGATCCTCTCGCATCACTTCCTGACGCACTTCGATCTTCTTCCCCTTTGTGCTATGGACAACTCCGTGTCCTAAATCCAGACTTGATGCTTCTTGATCTTCCTCAAGATCACTCCTACCAGAGCTGCATCCTTCTCATGTTGTCTCATCCTTGATCTCATCAAGTAAGCCACTCTTGGCTAACAATACCTCTTCAACCCTCTTGGGTTTAGTGAACGTCTTGTTCACCCTCTTGGTCATGTTTCTGCTCTTCTCTCGAGCAAAACACTCCACCTTCTTGTGTCCAACCTTACCACAGAACCAGCAGCACATTCGATGTTGCTTCTTCTTTGGCCTAACACAGTTACTGATTCACCGATCAGTCTCATTCTTTGTACCAGCTGCACAACCATGTTTCAGAACCTCCTGTCTTACCTTCATGTTGCTGCACTGACGTACCACTTTCGGCTTGTTACTCACAGCCCCGCGCTGTAGAACTTCCTGCCGTACTCCTTGTCGCACGTCCCGACGTACTTCCTGACAAGCTTCTTTGACTCCACTTTTTGATGTGCTCCCATGCACGAAATGTGACAGCCATTTCTGTTGTACTTCTCCAGTAGCAACTTTCTTCACCTTACTAACCTTCTGCTCAAGAGACTCATATTTCTCATTCACAGCCGCAAGTTCTTCACGAAGTTCTTCAAGCAACTCGTTCTGCTTCAGAACCATATCCTCCAATCTCAGATTCTGATCCTTGACCCTCAACCACTTGTTAAGCAGCACGTGATACTCATCATCATCTGTACTGAGATCTGAATCAGAGGATTTACTAGATCCCACCTTGCATGCACCAAACGCAACCATATTCTTCAACACATTTTCATCTTCTTCAGACTCTGACTCATCAGACGACTGCGATGAAACTCTTTTTCCCTTCTTTGAGTTTGGACATTCACGCCGTGTGTGTCCAACACCTCTACACTCAGAGCACTTTAGCTCTCTTCGGCGTACCACCAGACAGTCAGCCCTTATATGACCAACTCCTTCACACTCATAGCATCTGAGATTTCCTCTCCTTATGCCATTCCCACGATCACCTCCCTGGAGACCATATTGTTTCATCTCCTCAGGGTGATTCATCCTCTTTCCAAGATTCCTGACTATCCACCCCAAGGCATCTTCAAACTTCCGAAGTCTATCAACTTCTTTGTCAGCTACAAGGGCTATACTCCCTGGCGTACCTCCTGATGTAGACACCGAGCCACTGCCTGTCTCCATCTCTTCCGCCTTCAGCATACCCACAACCTTGTCAAACTTGAGCTCATTCGTGTTTGCAGTCATATTTAGGACCGCCTTCTGAGCTCCAAACCTTGCTGGAAGACAGCGTAGCAACTTCTTCACCAGCTTCTTCTCCTTGTACTTCTTTCCAAGTACACATGCTTCATGCGCCATAGCACTGAGTTTGGCACTGAAACTCGCCACCGTATCCGCATCTGACCACTTCAGATTCTCAAACTGCGACCCAAGATGATCCAGACGTGTCCTCTTTACACTGTCATCTCCTTCAAACGAATTCAGCAGGATCTCCCACGCCTCTTTAGCTGAAGTACTCCCCTGAATCAGTTGGAACTGCTCTACTACAACAGCTCCGAAAATCGTCGAAAGCCCCTTTGCATTAAACTTTGATGCATTGCGCTCTGCCTCTGACCAATCCTCCTTTGGCTTAGGCTTCTTCCCATCTTCTGTGACTATGGTAGGCTCCTCCCAACCAGTCTCCACAGCTGTCCACGCATCTTCATTGATTCCTTGAATCAACTGCTTCATGCGAGCCTTCCAATGACCATACTGGTCCGCCTTCAACACGATTGCCTTCTGCACAGAAATAACCATGTCCATCTCCACCTCTAGGATCACACCAATAACTTAGGTGACCCGCTCTGATACCACTTGTAAGTGCAAAGACGACACAAGCAATAGTACTGCAGAAGGTAAATCAGAGAGACAAAATACACAAGCACACACCAATAGCTTTATTAGAAATCGCCTTGTACAACTCAATTACAAGTTCTGCTTAATCAGCCTCGCTAGCCTGTTAACACCCTAACAGTTGCTACTGAACAATTCCTAAGCTACCCGCTTATGTCTCTCCACCGTCAGATACTTCAGCCCCTGCTTCAGCACGACCCAGAACACTTCCAAGCGCTTCTCTCTCTCTATAAGATCAGCCTCTGTGTCTCTGTCTCTCTACAGATGACCACATAGCTATCTTATACTAACTCCACGTTCCCGAAACCCTAGTCTCCAAGGAACCACAATATGGACATCTTCCATATCAATAATTGCAACTTTCCCTTCCTTTTTTTTGGGTTATCATGATAAAGTCTGAATTTTTTTTTTTTTTGGGGGGGGGGGTTATCTCAAGGTTAATTTACCTTGAAGATTTCATGCTATAGAAGGAAGCGGTGATTCAAGAGGGTTGTGCTTGTATTATGCTTTACGAATTAGTTGTAATTTTCTTTCTCGTTCTAGTGTATTCGAATTCTGGATAAGATCCTCGGGTGTAAGAAACGAACCTCGTTAAGAAACGATGTGTGTCATTTACTTTCTGCTATATTTATTTTTGACTCATCCACACTTACATTTTTGATTCGAAAGACTTCTTAAAAGTCTTCTAACGTATAAAACACAAGAAAACTTCCTAGAAGTTGTCTATTGACAGATGTTAGAGAGTTTTAGAGTGAGAAAAATTATATTTTTATTGATTTGAGAGAAAGAGAGAGAATGTGTAAATTTTCTTTATATAATGAGACAAAAGTTTCAGTTGAGTTAAATATGTTCGATTCAAAAGACTTGCTGAAAGTCTTCTAACGTAAACACAAGAAAATTTTCTAGAAGTCATCTAGACCCTAAATATAAACTCTAGACTCAAATAACTAATAAAATAGAGACAAACAATTCACTAAAATTAAATTCAACTTAAAAAGTGTTTAATATACACAAACTTAAATGCATATAAGTCAAACAAAAAATCTTAAAAGAATATTAAACTTCCAAAATCTAACCCTAAAAAATATATAATACTGATTTTTTGTTTGGTCATAATGAGGTTGTAATTTCACAAGATTTTTTGGTTAATTTTATATTTGATTAAAATCTAAATATATTTTTGCATTTAAAATCAAGTTTTGAGTTATGTTGGTAAATTCTCCATGTATAAAAATTGGAATAAGTAATATAAAAATACAAGTCATTAGCCTATATACATAACGGTTTCATTAAAAACTAGGATTAGATGTTTGGGTGAATTCATATATTACTAGTGAGAAAGATGTGTAAGCCTTGCAAGCGAGCTTCGAAGCAACAATCTTGCTTGTATAGTATTTTCCTATTTCCACAATTTAAAGCATCAACATATTTATAAAGACAGACAAATACGAACTCTAAATCACAAAAGCCAATTTGAAACAAGAACAGAGGTCTCGTTAATATTTCGTAAGATGAGAATCTCTTTTGTCGTCTTCATTTTTGTTACCATTTATATACAAAAATCAAACTCCGTTGATTTCAAATATTTATCTGCTTTTAATTTTGGAGATTCTAATTCCGATACGGGTGATCTCGTTGCTGGCCTTGGCGTTCATCTTGACCTTTCGTACGGCCAAAATTACTTCAAAATTTCTTCCCAAAGATTCTGCGATGGACGTCTTGTCATAGATTATCTAAGTAAGGGTATTTCACAGTCTACTGTCTCCTTTTCGAACAATCTTCAACATGTTACGTTTCATAAAAACGATAGTATCTATCTTTACACTAGTTTCACTAATTACTTTCTGTCAATATTCATTACGTAGCACAATTTATATTTTCATTTGTTAATAGCAAAATCGTAAAGAGTTTAGTATATATAGCTATTGTTTCTTAAAGCGAAAACAAAACAGATTATTACGTTTTGTTTTAACAAAATGATCTTTTAAACACATTTTATTTACTTCAAACACACGCGGAAGACAAAAACCTTAATTACGTTTTTCCATTGGTATCTTCTTTTGCCTAATTTGGAAGAAAGCTTGGCTACATAAAAAAATAAACCTTCAACTGATTCATATGGTTTACATGTTCCATCATAATATTAAAAAAAACTTGAGTTTTCTACCTAATATTTATCATATAAGAAATGTCCAATTTTCTTCCGTCGGGTACCACCAAACTAATCATCCCTATGAATAAAAACATTTTTGCCAAAAAAAAATAAAACTTATGACATGGATATATAAGCCTTCATCACGAAGCAACCCGAATCAATCTCAAAGCAACCTAGTATTAAATATTTTAAAATTAGTTTTGTAACAGATTTTTACAAAAGAATTTAAAACTCCTATAAAATACGGAACTAAGGTTTTTGTTTTTACAAAATAAGGTTTTATAGCATTTATAGGTTTGAATACTACAAAGCTGTATTTTCATTGTCTTCTAAACGTTGTCATGATTGTTGTAAACACTTTAAATTTTTGTTTTTGTTTTCTTCAGTTATATTTCGTATTCAATTTATTAAAAAGAGCGATAAGTGAAATATTTATATCGTTCGCTTTTATAAATTAGGCCTATTGTTTGTTTCCAACCCTATGGCTCCCACTGTAAACAATCTTTCAGTTGCTCTCTTCGTCTTCATCTCTTTTTTTCCCTCAACTCTGTCTATAATCCTAAAATACCCGGCAATCATCAACTTTGGGGATTCAAATTCTGATACGGGCAATCTTATCTCCGCGGGGATTGAAAGTGTCTATCCACCGTATGGCCAGACTTACTTCAAGCTTCCCTCAGGAAGATATTGTGACGGGCGCCTTATTGTAGATTTTCTATGTATATATAAATTGTTACAAATGCACACAAACTGTTGTTGTTCTTCACTGAAACAGCTCTTGATTTGGAATTCACTTCATATCAATTGTTTTGATGTTTTGCAGTGGATGCAATGGACATGCCATTTCTAAATCCGTATTTGGATTCACTTGGTTTACCAAATTTCAAAAAAGGGTGTAACTTTGCAGCAGCCGGATCCACCATCCTTCCCGCTAACCCCACCTCTGTTTCTCCCTTCTCCTTTGATCTTCAAATCTCTCAATTTATCCGGTTCAAATCTCGGGCACTTGAACTACTTGCTAAAACAGGTGGGGCTAATTTAAAAATGTTGTTGGTGGGATGTTATGTTTAATACTATATGATGCATAAATTAAGCAGAGATTGTTTTTGATAAATTTGACAGGAAAGAGATATGAAAGGTACTTGCCACCATCTGATTATTATGCAAAAGGACTATACATGATTGACATAGGGCAAAATGATCTTGCTGGTGCCTTTTACTCCAAGACTCTTGACCAAGTTCTTGCCTCTATTCCTTCCACTCTTGAAACTTTTGAGGCTGGGCTCAAGGTAAAATCATTATTTCGGGTACAATCAAGATGAATTTAGTTTTCTAAAACTAAATATAGGATATTTTAAACATGATTATTTTTATTATATGCAAAACTAAATATGTTTTTTTCTAATTAATATATTTTTCTTATATGCAATACATATTTTTTTAATAAAAATCATATGAAGTTAAAGTATACTTTATAGAGACTATAAGTTTAACAAAAAATCAGAATCTCTGTAAAATTATTTGAGAAATTAGTTTTCTATCTATCAGATTTACATTAGTTCCTACGTCGGTTAATTACAAAGATATCTTTAATAATTGAAAAATATTACATCTAAATACTATTATTAATTTTTTTATTTAGTGATTTTAATTTAGTTCCAAATCAAAAATTAATCTGTTTAAAATAAAAATATTATATTTTAATTCAAAAAAATAAATGCAATTCAATATATCTAAGTGATAATAAACACGATTTGATTTAAAAAACACATGTCTAAATAAAATAATATAATATCATATATTAAATTATAAAATAATTTAAAATTAAAATTAAAATATAAATTAACTATCATAATTATTTAGATCCATGTATGAGCAGGAGAGATTCATCTAGTTGTAACATCATTTTGATATATACGCATTTGCTGAAATCAGATATGTTATTATTATATTACACGATTCTTATATGCTAATGCCTTGTTTGATTATTTAGAATAAAAAATAATTAATGTTGTTACCTTATCCATTTGCTAATACGTTTTTGTTTACCTTATCCATTTAATTGGCTTTAGTAAAACTAAATACTAATTAATTTGGCAGAGGCTGTATGAAGAAGGAGCTAGAAACTTTTGGATACACAACACAGGACCTTTAGGATGTTTGGCTCAAAATATTGCCAAATTTGGGACAGATTCAACAAAGCTTGATGAGTTTGGATGTGTTAGTTCCCATAACCAAGCAGCCAAACTATTCAATCTTCAACTGCATGCTCTCTCGAACAAATTTCAAGCCCAGTTCCCTGATTCAAATGTTACTTACGTTGATATATTCTCGATCAAATCCAATCTTATTGCTAACTATTCTCAATTCGGTAAAAAATTCATTCATCGTTATATAATAAAAAGTTCTGATCTAAAAATCTTGAGAAATTTTTGTTAAGTAATGAGCTTTGGTTGTTTCAGGTTTTGAAAACCCTATAATGGTATGTTGTGGAATTGGTGGAGCGCCTTTAAACTATGATAGTCGCATTTCGTGTGGCCAAACTAAAGTCTTAGACGGGACAACCGTGACGGCCAAAGCATGCAACGACAGTTCCGAATACATAAACTGGGATGGAATTCACTATACTGAAGCCGCAAACCATTTCGTTTCGGATCAGATCTTAACTGGGAAGTATTCCGATCCAGCGTTTTCAGATCAGATGCCTTTTCTTCTAAGCATAAAACTTTAAAATGGTGTAATAATTGGTTGGTTTCATTAAATTGTTTTCAATTTTCGGTCATAGTATGCATATAAATTTCCCAAACAAACCGACTTACCAATAAACTTTAACCTAATATACAAACGATAACCTGTTGGTGTATACAAGAGTGAACAAGTAAGCTACTTTTTGGAGATACAAACATCCCCTTCTTATTAATTGAGAAGCAATTTGAAAAAACAACCTTTAAAATGTAATTTATTTACAAGAGTGTCATTTTGCTTAGGTGTTACTACCATATGCTCTCTCACAACACTTAATTAACAAACCATCTATTACTAGACTAATTACAAGAAATGCCACTGGTCATACCAATTATTCATTTTAATACTTTGTATAAAAATTATTTCTGGAGCAGTGAATAAAGACGTACTGTTTGATTACGTTTCATTCCATTTTGTAATTAGTCTTGCCCGATATCTAACAATACGACATTTGTGAACAACAAACCGTCTGTTCATCCATTTGTATTGATGCTCCATATTCTTCAATGTTTGCTAAAGCTATCTGCAAAATACAATCCATATACGTTTTAACTATATTCTGTTCAGAAGGATATTTTTTTTGCAAGCTGAGAAGTAATGCTTTTAGAATAATTACTAAAAGATTCTCAGAAGTCAGAACCCTTACGAATCTCACAACGCACATTTCCATAATGTGTTGCAATGAGTGATCTTACCCCAGTTTCAGTTTTCCAGAATATTGTTCACTATACGTTCTTATAGTCCATATGAACATTTCTAACAACACAATATCTTTAGTGTTACTATAACATATTTATGCATAAACTTCATTTAGAACAGATCTGTGTAGTATATGAAATGATTATATAGATTAAATTAGCAATAAAATGTGAAATATTTTATGATCAAATGAAATGCATATGAGGAGAGCCACATGATTAGTTGATAAAGTCATGGTAATTGACAAATTTACAGAACCGAATTAAGCTACTTACGCAATATATGAAAAAAAAAATCAATTTCAAAATGTCTACGCTGAAATCACAGCCGGTGGTAAGAATTTTTAATTGACCGTAATCAATATTCATACTGAGGGTTTACATTACTAACATGAATTCCAAGGAAAAATTGATATCATTTTTACTTATGGAAATTTTTAATAAATTACAATTATTAGTATATTTGTGGTGATGGTAACGTTTACTTATTACAAAGTTTCCTAAATGGAAATGGTACATTGTTTTCTTTATGATCTCTACGATTATACAAGATATTAATTATTGGTCAAACTTGGATTTTTCATATAATTTACCCATATTTGGCAATAATAAGGTAGTGCTTACCATGTTTCAAAACAAAGAGAGTGATTTTAGAGAAATAATTTGTGGAGAATTGATTTATAGAATATATGTAGCTTAATCCTCTAAAAATTAATAGAGGATTGAGCAAAGAGTTGTAACTGGTATTAATTAAAAAAAATTCTTGTTTATGTGTCATTTAATTACGATATCAATTTGACTTACATAGCACAATAAGAATTAATTGAAAAATTAGTAAGTCCAAAATCCAATTTGCTAGGAAAACTTATATTAGTCCAAACATAAATGTATATGATATGATATGATAAACTTAATACTCGGCAATCTCATTAAATTAATACTCCGTGATCTCAATAAATGAGATTTTCTTTAAATGCTCAAAGTTGATTTATATTGTAATCTAACATAATTTTTTTTTCAAATGTAAGATATACTCTTACTCTGTATTACTTGGACACCAATTTAAATCACAATTTTCTATATAGGATAGCGTAAGTATTGCATGTTTAGCTATATATCGGAAAGTAATATTTTTATTGAGTGTTGTTTTTTTAATTAATAGCACAAAGATGCTTTGATAAAAAAAAAATAGCGAAGAGACACAGATATTCAAAATTGTTTTGTTAATAAAAAAAAGAATATTGTTTGGTTCTCAGGTCTTCCTCGCCAACAAAAACTTATATATAAGAGTAATACGGAAATTAAGGTTTTTTGTTATTACCTAACGAATTTATATATAAAATATTTTTGTTGCAACAAAATTTTCTAGAACTTAAATTATGAAATTTATATCGAAGATTAAGAAAAAGCTTTGGCACCTGCCTAATTTTTTGTAGTCTAAGAAAACATTAATAATCACATTCGTAGTAGTTAATGATATATATCACGTTAGCCTAATTTTTATCATATACAAAGTATCGGTTGCAAACAAATAATACTATCATCTTTCTATATTTGAGCTTTAAGTATAACTAGAACTTGACCCGCACCTCCGTACATGTGTTTGATTTAATATGTCTTCAACGTAAACTCATAAATCGTTAGTTTTATAATTTTTTTTATATTTTCTAATTTACAGATATATTACTTTATAGTATAAATTTTTAATAATAAATTTTTTATTCGTACATAATATTATATTAAAAACTTATAACTTGATGCAATTTAATGAAATTCTACTATTCATATATTAACCTATTGTTTTCTTATTAATTTATTTTAAAATAAAACAACATACTGAATTTTTTAATTGTTTGCATTAGTTTTCTATGAATTATTATTATTTTTATGATATTGTTTTATTGAACATTGAACTCTCGAAATTTTAATATTTGACTAAAATAAATAAGGTAATATTATAGTGAAAAGTTATTTTATACAATATATTTTATTTTGTGTTTTAATTCACCAAAAAGAAACAACAATAATAATATATAATTAATTTAAATTTATTTTAAATGGATTGGTAGAAATTTGTAAATAAAAGCAATACAAAAGAAAGTACTTAATTTATTGTAAATGTAATGGTTAAATATATAAATAAAATAAAATCATTAATCTGCTATTTATGTTTCCAAACAATTTTTACTTATTCAATTATCCATGTTTCCAAATAGTACCAAAATTACCTTCAGTTTTAATAATATAGATAATAGTCCGCTGCAAAATTTTATGTTGTCTTAATGTGGCACATAATCAAACTATAATTCAAATTATAAGCTTAATCTAATTTGTAATTGTCTTCATAATATTTTGATTTTCCATATATTTTTTTTGTCATCAACTTAAATAGATTCAAACTAACTTTATAAACTAAATTGGGAGCGCTGCAACCATGTGAAACAAGAAAGATTTAATATGTTTAATATTTTTAATTTTACATATTATGCTGTCAAAAGGAATATAAAAATCTGATATTCTGAAAATTAGTGTAACTTCAAAATTTAAAATATATAGATTTTATTTACTAATAGTTTAGTAAAAGAAAATATTCAACTGCATCATCCCAGCATATATATAATTAAATATATAATAATAAAATTGTATACATATAAAACAATTGGATTATATATAAATCTTAATTTTTTCAATACAATATGCTTAATTAGAAAAAACTACTTATTTTGGATTATCTATAATTAAGGTCGATTAATTATTCTTTTTAATTTCAATTGAGCCGAAGAAAGATCAATCGTAAACTGTCGGTATTGTCATCGTTAGAAGACAATAAAAATCCTAAAACTTGAACTAAATTTTCGTGATACAGAATTTTAGAATCAAGTTTTTTTGGTAAGTTTTAATTAGTTGTTTTATAGCAGGCTGTTTAAATAAATAAAAAAATTTCCACCAAGTCAATGCTTCCACCTAATTTTTAAACTTAGTAAAAAATTTTGAAAAACTTTTATATGGTAATTTTAATTTAAAATAATAATATACCTCGTCACCAAGTCTGTAATTTCGAAAATCGAAAACAACTTGCTAAATATGTTTGTGATAGTTATTGAAAATTTACATAAATATTGGTTCAATGTATCACGCTAAAATACGATTTCTAAATAATTAATGCCACCAATTATTTTAACTTTCCAAACAGTTTGAAAACCTATCTATGTCTACTATATATATACGGTTGAATTTTCTCTTAGAAGTACCATCAAATTTTCCACAACTCTTAATTTATGGGTCCGATTGGTATTAGCTGTAGCTTCGAAATTATTACTGTAGAAAAAAATCTGTAGACTTTTTGCTGTAGCTTTAAATTTTATTGCTGTAGTATTTTATGGAAAGCACTAAAAATTTGCTTTGGATATTTGGCTCTGCAGAGCATTTCTACAGCTGTAGATTATTTCAAGAGCTGTGGTTTTAAAAAATAAATTAAACCTTGATTGCTCTGATTTTGGTGCTTTAGAAATAAATGGGGCTGTGGAGAGCACACACAGCCATTACCAATCACACCCATGATTATAAGAGTTTCAATGATATCACATTTTAATTGTTTGATTTGGGCTTCTATGCTTTTTCTATTTGTATCTAATATTTTATAGTCAGTTAATTATTATATATTGAGAAAATATATATACCAAATTTTTTTTACCACAAAAACACATGTATTTAGAAATCATCAGATTTTACAAGATAAAAACATAGGTTTTTAATAAATATTTCAGCCTGCGCAAGGCGCAGGTCTTATACTAGTAGAGTAAGATAAAACAAGAAATTCCTAGAGAATCTCCGATAGGTTTTACTATCGAAAACATTCATCAGAAATTCATCGGGAATTTCCAACCACCGTATGTAGGGCCGGAAGCTTCTTCTATAATTGCTATAAGATCTGGGTCTTCCCTTTAGGTAACTTAATAGCAGGACCTAGAATTTTCTTGATCTCCTTTGATAGCTTTAATACCCCGGGGGTCGGAAACTTGATTAATTGATGGAGAGTCGAAGGTACGGCTCCCATATCGTGGATCCAAAGTCTTCCTAACATTACGTTGTAGGAGGAAGGGCAGTCGACGACTAGGAACTTCGTAGCCTGGTTTATCCCTTCGGCGTATACCGGGAGGAGAACTTCCCCAAGGGTCTGCTTCACCTCTCCGCTAAAGCCTACGAGAGAGGTCCCCTTTCTCGTTAGCGCCTTAGGTTCCTGCCCTAGATCAGCATAGACCGAATGGAAGATGATGTTGCTGGAGCTTCCATTGTCCACCAGTATTCGCTTAACCAAGCAGTTTTCTATGGTAAGTGAAATGACAAGGGCGTCGTGGTGAGGGGCTAGGACCTTCTCCTACTCCTTCGCGGTGAAGCTAATCTCGTCCGTTCCTAGGAGTAGACGCTTAGGACCTTCGGCCTCTTGAACGTTCCTGGCATTGCGAGTGCTTCTCTTGGCAGCAGCACTACTGATTCCACTTACTTTCGATCCGCCTGAGATAACATGGATCACCCTTGTTGGGGAAAAATATCCAAGTACAAGTTTTCTCCAGCTTCCGGATAGGTCCTCGACTTCCAGACCCTTGCCCAAGAAGAAACCAGGGACCGACCCCTGCTATAGGTCCGACACCCTTGATCGGACCGACCCTTGGAGCAAAATAGAAGTTTTCCGCCTAAGAGGAAACTTCCATTTTTTTGATTATGGAAGAGTTCGCCCTACTTTAAACCGACGTCTACAACTATAAAAGGGGAGCCCAAACCCTAGAATAAGGGATCGACTTTCAGAGGCTAAGAGATTAGAGTTTAGGCGACTTAGAACTAGGTTTATACACCAACGTTGTAGTCCCGAATCATAGACTCAATAATACATCTCTTCTAGCCTCAATTCCTTACTTTTCATACAAATATTCTAGTGTTCCGTAGTACTAAAACGACCCTACACAAAAATATTATAACAATTGGCGCTAGAATGAGGGGAGTAATCCAACTACGTGACGATGACACTAGAAGACGATACTAATCAAGCCGAGCTGACCCCGAGGGAACTCGAGCTCCTCAACCGACTCGAAACCCTTCAGAGTCAGATCACCGACCTCCATAAAGCGCAGGAGACCACACCTGGAGGTCACGAACTTCTCCAAGAAGTTCAAACCCTAAAAGATAAACTTGGAGAACACTCCAAGCAGCTGCAGCAAAGCGCCGAGAAGCTGGACGTTGTGGAGGCAGAGAATCTTGTCCTTCGACAAGAGAATCAAACCCTTGGCGAAACCAGCAACAAGCGAAAGCGGTTCCGAACTAGGGTTCGACCTATGGCTTAGCACTCCTCGCGACGGTGGTGGAACGTCTCGCCGACCCGTCACCACAGGAAACGAACCCGATAGCCGAGAGACCGCTCACGACGCAACCCGGGTGCAAGTGGATAGCGATTCCGATACGAAGGACGAAGAATATTCACTCGACGATCCCGCGATCTCAGATCGGGCCCTACCTTCTTACCTTGAAAGGGTGGTCTCCGAAAGGTTCGGCACCATCCAATCTATGGTAGAAAGGCTTCCAGGGGTAGCTCCCCCTATCAGGAGAAGTAATCCCGGATCCTACTCCGATACACCTTTCGTGGAAGAGATTGCCTTGGTAGAGATGCCACGCAAGTTCTCCTTCCCGAGCATAAAGATGTACGAAGGTACCGGAGATCCCGACAACCACGTTGCTCAGTACAAGCAACGCATGCTAGCCGTAGCAATCCCTAGAGAAGCAAGGGAAGCTACCATGTGCAAAGGATTTGGATCAACCTTGACCGGTCCTGCTCTTAAATGGTACATCCATCTTTTTACCAAGTCCATTAGGTCCTTTGAAGCCCTTAGCGACAAGTTTGTGGAGCAATTTGCCAGTAGCCGCAATCTAGAGAGAAACTTGGACGTTCTCTTCGAGGTCCTCCAGCATAGGAACGAACCTTTGCGTTCCTACATAGCACGCTTCAACCAAGAGAAGGTGGCCATCCCCGAGTGCAACGTTTCTACGGCTACTCCCGAAAGGAGGTCTCTACAAAGATCTGACTAAGTACAAGTGCAGGACCATGGAAGATGTATTATCTCGCGCTTGAGCTCAAGTGAGATGGGAGGAAGACGTCGCAAGCAGGGCAAAAGCTTACCCGAAGCACGATCAGAAATCCTCAAAGCAAACTAGGAACAATCGCGACGAGGCCTTCCATCCTAAGTCTGCTAAGGAGACTAGCAATCCAGGCAGGGGCAGATACCAAAACCGTCCTTTGCCTAGATCCGAAGGAATGATGGTGTCTACATGGCCCGATACCTCTCATCTTGCGATAACAAAGCCATAGATGATCGGTGTCCTACGAAAAATGGGTCCGCAAGTCAAATGGCCCCCTAAGATGAAGGCCTCAGATGCTAACAGGAGTCCCAAGCGATGGTGCAAATTCCATAGCGATTACGGCCACACCACGGAGGATTGCATAGCCCTGAAGATAGAAGTCGCCGAACTTCTTAAGAGAGGTCATCTGAGAGAATTCCTCTCGGACAAGGCCAAGAACCTTTTGAATAAAGAAGGTCCCGGTCTTCCTACCAAAGCGGCTCCCGCGTTGCCACCACATCAAGATCGAGTGATCCACGTCATCTCAGGTGGATCGGAAGTAAGTGGAATCAGCAGTGCCGCATGCCAAGAGAAGCACTCGCAATGCCAGGAACGGCAAAGAGGCCGAAGGTCCTAAGCGCCTACTCCTAGGAACATATGAGATTAGTTTCCCCGCAAAGGAGCAGGAGAAGGTCCTAGCTCCTCACCACGACGCCCTTGTCATTTTGCTTACCATAGCGAATTGCTTGGTCAAGCTAATACTAGTGGACAACGGGAGCTCCAGCAACATTATCTTCCACTCAGCCTACGCAGATCTAAGGCTGGAACCTAAGGCCCTAACAAGAAAGGCGACCCCTCTTGTAGGCTTCAGCGGAGTGGTAAAGCAGACCTTAGGAGAGGTTCTTCTCCTAGTATATTGATATTCGTGTTCACGCACACCAATTAACCTAATGTGCACACTACCATAATCGAATGGTATGTCGATGTAGCACTTTAGGATCGAATCCACAGAGACCAACTCTTACACTTTATTTCTATTGGATCAAAATCAAGCTAAGACAAATATGGGGCTTTGATTTAAGTAGTGACGTGCAAGTAAAGTAAATGATTGCAAAGAGTAAATTCAAATTAAAGAGAAGCCAGTCTAGGGTTACTTCATCGGGTGCTAAAACTTGTGAGCTAAACAATTATTCAAGTGCTAATAAGAACAGTCTAGAACTCGGATCACTCAAATAGAACAGTCCACTGTCGTAGTACTGCTCCCTATGCTGATCGATCTCACCGTCTAACTGTCGTTGAGGTGAGAAGCGATCGCAAGCAATAGAGATCAGGTCCGATAGGTTCACAAAACACCCTAATATCTACTTTCGCTGATTAGGGATGCAATGCTCATTCAAAACAGATCTAGCAACCTATTACACGGTTAATGAACAGGTTAAACCTATGATCTAACATTAAGCGGCCAGTTTAATGCAAGCAATAAGAACAGTTATGAATGAAGACAATCGAGTGATTCACTTATCTATGTTTAGCTCACGAAATCAGCACCCTAGAACCCTAGACAAGCTAGCCGACTACTCAGCCATGACACAAGAAAAGACAAGCATCAATACTGAATAATACTGCATAAAATAACAGAAACAAGAGATAGGGTTCAGGGGTTCTTCTCTATGGAGAGAGATAGCCTTCTCCCTTTACAAAGTAGCAAATCTCAAAGTAAAAAGCTATAGAGTTTGTTTCTTTATGAAAAGTAGCGTAGAATGCTAATGAGAAAACAGAAAATATGATATATCAAAGCCACAGGCGGCTGGGAGAGAAAAAGAGGATAATTAGGGCAAATCCCGAAATAATAGTGGTTTCCATAAAAATCTCTGCCGCTGGAACAATCACTCAGGTTGTTCCGCTCGATCAGGAACAATCATCAGACTGTTCTGCGTGAAAATCACCAAACTGCACTATTTTCTGCCTCTTTTGTTCCAGCAGGTCCGTCTCCCATCCAGTGCAACTCCAGACCTGTAATGACTCGAAAATGACTAGAAAGACTCGATAAAGACTTGAAAACCAATTAGAAAACATATATACAATGATGTATAAAACACCATATATCATATATGCCGAGGGAATAAACCAGACCCGAAGTTCTTAGTCGTCGACTGCCCTTCATCCTATAACGTGATACTGGGAAGGCCCTGGATCCAGGACATGGGAGCCGTACCTTCGACTCTCCATCAGCTGGTTAAGTTTCCGACTCCCTGGGGCATTAAAGCAATCAAGGGGGACCAAGAGAATTCTAGGTCCTGCTATCAAACCACCCTAAAAGGGAAAATCAAGGTCTTATAGCAATTACAAAGAAGCTTCTGGCTCCGCATACAGAAAATCCGGAAGTGGAGGAGATAGATGAGGTCCCTCTAGTAGAAGGAAATCCAGAACGAAACCTGAAGGTAGGCTCCAAGCTCCCAGAAGGGCTAAGGCGGAGATTAGTCGTCTTCTTGAGGTCTAACTCCGATTGCTTCACCTGGTCCCATGAAGACATGCATGGGATCGATCCCGATGTTATCATGCACCAGCTTCAAGTGGATCCAATGCATCTCCCTGTCAGACAGAAGAGGAGGAAGTTCACCCCTGAAAGAGACGAAATCATCAACGAAGAGGTCAAGAACCTACTTGACGCCGGATTCATACGGGAAGTACAATACCCGGAATGTCTAGCTAATGTGGTGGTCGTGAGGAAGAAGAATGGGAAGTGGAGAGTCTTTATCGACTTCACGGACCTTAATAAGTCTTTTCCGAACGACCTGTTCCCCTTACCTCATATCAAATCCTAATGCATCCAGACGATCAAGAGAAGACCTCATTCATAACATCCCAGGGCATCTACTGCTACAAGGTCATGCCTTTTGAATTGAAGAATGCTGGTTCCACCTATCAAAGGCCCGTCTACATGATGTTCGCCGACCAGATAGGTGATATATGGTGTTTTTCACATCATTGTATATATGTTTTCATTTGTTTCAAGTCACTAATTCGTGTCAGTCTAGTCCTTTTTGACCTTTTACAGGTCTGGAGTTAGTAGAAGAGAGAAGAGAAGGTGCCTGATGAAAAGATGTCCTTTTGGAGCAATCATGCGGAGAACACTCAAGTAGAACAGTCCCGAGACTGTTCTCTCTCAAGCGGAACAAGCAGACGGAGTGATCCAGAGATTGTTCCCGACGAATATGGAAACTCTTTATTTCGGGAATTAAAGCCCTGTTGCCCTAATCTCTTTTCTTCTGATTGGCGCCTCCATATAAAAACGCCATCTATCATTTTATTATTTTTTCTTACGCTAGTTTTACAAGAGAACACTGTGATTTGCGATCTGCAACTTGTAAGGGAGAAGAATCCATCCTCTCATAGAGAAGATCATCTGAACCCTATTGTTTTCTACTCTGTTCTTATGCAATTTTATTCAGGATTTATGTCTTTGATTCTTTGCACCATGATCGAGTAGTAGCCTTGCTCGCCTAAGGTTTTTAGGGTGTTGAGACATGAGCTAAACATAGATAAGCGATCCATAACTGTTCTTTATTCATACTGTTCTTACTGCTTTCATTAACTTGGTCACTTGATGTTAGATCACTAGTTCATCGCCTAGTTAACCGCTTAGGAGATAACTTGACATGTATTGAATGAGCTTAGTATCCCTAATCAGTGAAAGTAGATATTAGGGTGGTAAGTGAACTGATCGGACCTGTTCTCTAAAGCCTGCAATCGATCCTCATCCCAGCGACAGTTAGGTGGTGAAATCGATCTGCAAAGCGATCACTGCCACGACAGTGGAGTGTTCCAGCTGAGTGATCCGAGTTCTAGAAAGCTCTTCATCGCGCTTGAATAATTGTTTGGCTCCAATTCAACACCCAACGAAATACCCTAGGCTAGCTCTTGTTTAATTGAATCAATCTCGTGTTTGTTTGCTTGTTAACTATCGTCTCTTTCAACCAAATTATTATCTTCTTCTTAGCTTGATTTCGGAACGCATAGAACTAGAGTGTAGACTGGTCCTCTGGATTTGAATCTCAAGTACTACAATTGCAACTGTTAACTTGGCAGTAGCAAGGATTCATTTTTAGTGTATCAAGTTTTGGCGCCGTTGAGACGGGGACCAGATTTTTTACCTCTAATTTTCGGTTTCATATCTAGTCTAAGATATCTAACTCGTGTTTATTTCTTCGTTTCAGCTGATGATCCAGGTGCATGACCAGTAGACATACTCGGAGCAACGCACAAGGACCATTGCATCAGCTTACCAACGAAGAACTAGCGAGATTGGAACGACATAACCGTCAACAGCCGAGATCTACGAACACCAACATGGGTGATCACCAGGATGATCTCACTGCTGCGTTTGCACTCATGCAACAGCAGATGCAGCAGATGCAGCAAACGATCCAAGCGCAGCAAGCTGCTGCTGAGCAAGCTGCTCTGAATGCGGCGAACCAGCAGAACCAACCGGAGGAAGTTGTCCAGATCGGCCAGAGAAACTTACTGCGCAATCTGCCTGCTACGCGATCTGCCATCAACCCTCCACCGTGCACTAGGCAAGACTTCGAGATCAAGCCAGCCTTGATAAGTCTAGTGCAAAGGAAGATCTTCAATGGACTTCTTGCTGAGATACCGATGGACCACATCGAGCACTTTGAGAAGATGTGTGGTTTCACTAAAGCGAATGGAGTACCACCCGATTACATCAAGTGTACTCTGTTCCCTTTCTCTCTTGATGGGAAAGCTGCTCGCTGGCTTGATTCCCTACCCACGGGATCACTCACCACTTGGGAACACGTCCGAGAGGCCTTCTTAAGCCACTTCTACGATGCATGGGAGCGATTCAACGTCTACCGCAGAGAGTGCCCGCATCACGGTTTTGAGGAAGACTATCTGCTGGGAGTGTTCTACGATGGAGTAGGCTGGGAGTACAGGAACGCTTTGAACTCAGCCAGTAAAGGAGATTTCATGACCCAGTCCACTCAAGGTGCCTTCGAGTTGATTGAAAACATGGCCTCAAGCTCAGCTGATAATAACCGCGAGACTGATCGCACTCAGAAGGTGAAAAGCATCGATAACAGCAAGATTGATGAGCTCTCTGCCAAGGTCGATCAGCTGATTAAGAGCAACCAGAACCAGGTCTTCATCATGGAAGAATCCCCTCAGGATAAAGCAACCGCGGATGGCACATCAGAGGCAGATCAGTCAGCTGAGGATCAGCATGAAGTGAGCTATGTGAATGGGCAAGGATGGCAGTTCAAGAACTATCACCTGAACCCTAACGTGAGGAACAATCCCCACTTGTTCAATGCCCCTAAACCAGACGATAAGGCTCAAGGAAATCAGGGTCAGAACAGTGGATACCAAAGGCCTTATGGCAATCAAGGTAGAACCTTTGTCCTCAACCCAGCTCAGAATGCCCAGTTCCACAGCCAGAAACAGCCGGTTAATCAGCAGGCTGCACAACCGGCTCATGCTGCTGCGCACGATGACATGAAGAGCCTCGCCAATATGATGAGCCAGCTGCTCCAAGGACAGCAGATCCAGGGGAAAGCACTGAACCAGGTCACAAACGACATCAACACCAGGATGAATCATATGTTCAATGACCTGAGTGCCAAGTATGACAATGTCTCAAGCCATATGAGACAGATGGATATTCAGATTGCTCAGACTGCTGAGAGTGTGAAGAGACAACAAGGAACTCTCCCTGGAAAAACAGACAAGAACCCCAAGGAGTGCAATGCGGTAGGTCTAAGGAGTGGAAAGCAACTGCCTGATCTGGACCCCAGGAGATTCACATCGTCTGAGAAAGGGAAGCAGAAGGAGTCGGATCAGCCACCTAAAGCTGTACCCACAGATGAGGAAGAGGTAGAACAACCTACTGAGACTGTTCCGACTGAAGCAGAGCGACCCGCTGGGGTTGTTCCACTGACTGCAGCACCTTCTCCTGCTCGTCAGTATGTACCAAAAGTACCCTACCCTGTTCCAGCTAAGGCTACACGCAAGGATAAGGAAGAGATGAAGTGCATGAAGATGCTGGAAGACCTAACTGTCAAGCTCCCTCTAATGAGTGCGATCCAGATGATACCATCCATGCGTAGCTTTGTTAAGGGACTGATCTCTGGGAAGATATCTGATGACAGCGAGTTCATGATTGTCTCTAAGGAGTGCAGTGTGGTGCTCCAGAACAGAAGGATCAAGAAGTTGGGTGATCCGGGAAAATTTTTCCTCTCGGTTCAGATTGGGAGAACAGTTTTGTCATGCTCACTGGTCGATCTAGGGTCAAGCATAAACCTCATGCCATATACAGTGGCTAAGCGCCTTGGATACACGGACTTCAAGCCTACCAGGATGTCACTTGTGTTTGCTGATCGATCTGTGAAGTCTCCAGTTGGAATCCTCGAAGATCTTCAAGTTCTGGTTGGGAACACACTTGTTCCTGCCGATTTCGTTATTCTGGAAGTCGAGGAAGATTCCAATGATCCCCTGATCCTAGGCAGACCATTCCTTTGCACTGTTGGAGCTATCATTGATGTCTGACAAGGGAAGATTGATCTCTACCTTAGAGATATTGTGATGAAGTTTGAGATGGATCAGATGCTCAAGAAACAGATGCTGGATGGACAAACCTTCACTGTCCAAGAAGATGGTGATCCGCTAGAGCCGCAGGAGGGAATGATTGAGGAGATTCTCACCGAGGATCCACTTGAACTCGCCTTAGTCAGAGCTGAAGCCGAGCAGAGCTTAGAGAGTGTTGATGCTGATGCCTATGCCCAATTCCTGGATTCAGCCAGGAGTATTGAGAGAATGGTGGCAAATCTAAGTCTGGGGGAGAACAGTGAGTCCAACAAATCGACTGGAACAACCGCGCCTGAGAACCCGTCTGTTCCGGCAGCTCAGGTCGATGACTCATGGAGCGAGCTGAAAGCTCCAAAGGTAGAGCTCAAATCCCTTCCCAAGGGACTCAGGTATGCATTTCTTGGACCCAACTCTACATATCCTGTCATTGTGAATGCTGACCTGAACAATGCAGAGACTGCTCTACTTTTGTGTGAGCTGAGAAAATATCGTAAGGCATTAGGTTATTCTCTAGCTGACATACCTGGCATTTCACCTGATCTGTGCATGCATAGAATACACCTGGAAGATGAATCGATGACTTCTGTAGAACATCAGAGGAGGTTAAAACCCAAATCTAAAAGATGTTGTAAAGAAAGAGATAATGAAACTTCTAGAAGCAGGTGTGATCTATGCGATCTCTGATAGTAAGTGGGTTAGTCCTGTGCATGTAGTACCTAAGAAAGGTGGGATCACTGTGATAACCAATGAACAGAATGAATTGATCCCTACTAGAACAGTTACTGGTCATCGCATGTGCATTGATTTTCGTAAGTTGAATGCTGCGACTCGTAAGGATCACTTCCCACTTCCTTTTATTGATCAAATGCTTGAGAGATTGGCTAACCACCCTTACTATTGCTTTTTAGATGGTTATTCAGGTTTCTTTCAGATTCCCATCCACCCAGACGATCAGGAGAAGACGACGTTCACATGCCCTTATGGAACATATGCATACAGGAGGATGCCCTTCGGCTTGTGCAATGCTCCAGCGACCTTCCAGCGATGTCGATTTTTACTGATCTGATTGAAGACATAATGGAGGTTTTCATGGACGATTTCAGCGTCTACGGAAGCTCCTTTCATGTCTGTTTGTCAAACTTGTGCAGGGTGCTGAAGCGATGGGAGGAGAAGCATCAGGTGCTGAACTGGAAGAAATGCCACTTCATGGTCAGAGATGGGATTGTTATGGGATACAAGATATTAGAGAAAGGCATTGAGGTGGACAAGGCAAAGATCGAAGTCACGATGAGTCTGCAACCACCAACTTCAGTGAAGGGAATTAGGAGTTTCTTGGGACATGCTGGTTTCTATAGGAGGTTCATCCAGGACTTCTCTAAGATCGCGAGACCACTCACTCGGTTGCTCTGCAAGGAAGCTCAGTTTGCTTTTGACAGTGACTGCCTAGCCGCATTTCACACGATCAAGGGAGCTCTAGTCAGTGCACCAGTTGTCCAACCTCCAGACTGGGATCTTCCTTTTGAGATCATGACAGATGCGAGTGATTTTGCAATGGGAGCAGTCCTTGGACAGCGTAAAGACAAGAAGCTTCACGTGATATACTACGCAAGCAGAACCCTGGATGAAGCTCAATGCCGATACGCAACCACAGAGAAGGAGCTCCTTGCCATCGTGTTCGCGTTTGAGAAGTTCAGATCCTATCTGGTTGGATCAAAGGTGATTGTGCACACGGACCACGCGGCTCTCAAGTACCTACTCACAAAGAAGGATGCTAAACCACGACTCTTGAGATGGATTCTCTTGCTCCAAGAATTTGATCTGGAGATAAAAGACAAGAAGGGGGTTGATAATGGAGTGGCAGATCATCTCTCTAGGATGAAAGTGTCAGATGAGACAGTTCTTGACGAGGAACAACCGATGGAATACGTCAACGCGGTTGGTCTGTGCAACTTGGAACAGTCGTCCCCTGTCATCAAGGACTGTTCTCGCGTAGAAGGAGCATTCGTTGCAGTGATCCATAAGAAGTACCCGAACCTTCCATGGTTTGCTGAGATTGCCAACTTCTTGGCAGCTGAGAAAGAGCCTTTGAGGTTCAATGGGAATGAGAAGAGGAAATTTCTAAGGGAAGAAAGGCACTACTTCTGGGATGAGCCGTCTCTATATCGGCAAGTCAAAGATGGGATCTTCAGGAGGTGTGTTCCAGAGGCTGATATTCCAGGGATCCTTCACCACTGTCACGGTTCCTCTTATGCTGGTCACTTTGCCACCTTCAAGACAGTTTCCAAGATCCTCCAAGCCGGTTTCTGGTGGCCCACTATGTTCAGAGATTCTCACGCTTTCATATCACGATGCAACTCATGCCAAAGGATGGGGAGTATAAGCAAGAGAAACGAGATGCCTCAGAACTAAATCTTAGAAGTTGAAGTGTTCGACTGCTGGGGGATCGATTTCATGGGACCATTCCCAGTCTCTCACAAGAATGAGTACATCTTGGTTGTTGTGGACTATGTCTCCAAGTGGGTAGAAGCGATTGCTAGTCCAACCAATGATGCGCGAGTTGTAACCAAGATGTTCACCTCCATCATCTTTCCAAGATTTGGAGTGCCTAGAGTGGTTATAAGCGATGGTGGAACTCACTTTATCAACAAGTTGTTCCAAGGATTGCTGAGCAAGAATGGTGTGAAACACAAGGTTGCAACCGCCTATCATCCCCAAACAAGTGGTCAAGTGGAAGTTTCCAACAGAGAGATCAAGAACATCCTGCAGAAGACTGTCAACACCACCCGCAAGGACTGGTCCCTTAAGCTTGACGATGCTCTCTGGGCGTACAGAACAGCCTACAAGACCCCTTTGGGGACCACTCCCTATCATCTGGTCTATGGCAAGGCGTGCCACCTTGTTGAGCTAGAGTACAAGGCGGCTTGGGCTGTCAAACTACTCAACTTCGACATCAAACCCGCCAAGGAGAGGCGAACCATTCAGATCCACGAGTTGGAGGAGATCAGGCATCTGGCCTATGAGAGCTCTAAGATCTACAAGGAAAAGACCAAGGCGTTCCATGACAAACGGATCATCAGCAGAAGCTTTGCTCCGAACGATCAGGTCTTACTCTTCAATTCACGGGTTAAGCTGTTCCCTGGAAAGCTTAAGTCCAGATGGTCTGGACCTTTCACCATTAAGGAGGTTCGCCCCTATGGAGCTGTTGTGTTTCTGGACACAAGAGGTGGAGAATTTGTTGTCAATGGTCAGCGTCTCAAGCCATATCTTGCTGACACAACAATCGCTGAAGGTGTAGAGATACCCTTAAGCGATCCCCCTCAAGCCTAATCGGCTCATTGAAGTCAAGCTAGGGACAGAAAACAAGCGCTTGGTGGGAGGCAACCCACTGGTGAGTGTAAATATTGTTTTCTTTTAGTCTTTATCTTTCTAGGAACTAACTTGCAGGTTGAAAAATCAAGAAAATTCGAGATCACTCCAGGAGAGCACTCCAGCGGTTGTTCCGCCGATTGTTCCCAGGTAAGTGCTCGAACAAAAAAAAAATAAATAAAAAAATAAAATAAAAAAATAAAAAGAAGGGGAAGCGGTTTTGATGGACCTATTTAAGGCCCAAACACTCCACTTCCCCACTTCATCTCTCTCGCCGCAAACCACCCCCATTAGAACCCTAAATCGCAACTCACTCACCTCTCTTTCTCTCCATCGATTTTTGGTTCTCACCTCTTGGGTTCTCTAGAGATTGGTTTGTTTTGCAGGAATCACCTCTCCAATCAAGGTAATCGGCCAAGAACTCTCCCCTCTTTGCGCATGCAAATCGCGATTTGGGAGTGATTTCTTGGATCCTCTTTTTCCTTTATGCTTTGCGATTTCATCCTAGATTGTAGCTCTTGATAGTATACTTGCTACTAGGATTGAATTCATGATTGATTTTGAATGGAAGAGGAACCGATTGTTGATTGTGATTCTTGGCCTTTGCGATTTGTACTGTTGAGATTGAGGCTTGTGTAGGTTGTCTAGTAATCGATGGACTTGGGTTAAGCAAGAAGATTGGATTGTTCCATCGTTTCTAGAACAACCGATGAACTGTGCTGATATTGGGTTTTGCTGTTGTTTTGCAGATGCCTCCAAAGATGAGAAACGCTAGAGCCGCCAAGAGGACAGCTTCTCCAGCCATGAGAGCTCCACCTGGTTACCGATGGCCGAACAAGATTGAGGGCGAACCCATCGACCTCAATGATCCGATGCTCCTTGAATACAATGTTGAGGGATGGGACAAGGAGTCAGCGGGGAGATACAACCGGCTCCTACTAGCGAAAATCTTGCCCACACGGTTCGCTCACCAGGAGACTCTAGCCGATCTCGGCCTTGAAACTGAGGTGTTCGATACGATGCAGGCTATGGGACTCATGCCTCTCTGTTTCCAAGCCCAGGTTCTCTACCCGGATTTGGTTAGGCAAGTGCTCGCGACGTGCCATATCACTTATCTGAACCCCAATGAGCCTACATACGAGAACTGCTTCTTCTCCTTCATGGCTGATGGCAAGTTCTGCTCCATCTCCCTCAACGATCTGAACGAGTTACTCGAGATTGCGGACACGCCAAGGGGAGTTTCAGTGGAGAAAAAGTTCAAGCCGGCAGACACCTTTTGGGACCTCATTGCATCCGGCAAGTTCACCTCTCGCAAGGCCTACAAGTCGCAGATCCGGAACCTTGCTATCCGGATCATCGCCAAGATCGTGTCCAACGTCCTGTTCGCGAAGGAGTACACCTCCAAGATCACAAATGGGGAGCTCCAGGTTCTCTACACGGGTCTTGAGGACGAGATGGGCAGAGAGAAGATCACCCCGATCCAGGAAGTCAAGACCAACCCAGGGTTCCATCTCATCTCCATGTTCGCTGAGCGCAAGGACACCTTGATTCGGACTGATGACAAGAAGGATCGTTCCGGCAATCTGCTCACTCCCTTGTTCCAGCGCTTCAACATCAACCTCAGCTCCTACACGGTTGTCTCGGAGATGGAGTACATTGATACTCCTTACCTGATCGCATGCCACATCTTGCGCGATGAGAACACCTACAAGTTCCAAGACAAAGAAGGGAACCCTCTGTACTGCAAGCTCCATATGCCTGGGTTCACAGACTTCTTGTCCCTGGAGAACATTGTGTCCTCACTCAGTGAAGAGCACCTCTGCGATGATCCGCGAGCGCCGGTACAGAACGATGATGATGACATGAATGATGTGGAGCATGTGCCTCAACCGGCTGATGGTGAGTATGACCTGGAGGACTTCACCGATGTGGCTGATGATCACGCCTACAGACGCTGGATGGTCGAGTCCCAGAAGAAGAACAACAGCCTCATGAAGAGGATACTCAGGGCGATCACAGGCGGCTGCATTGGGGCACAGGAGGAGCGTACACCGCAGAGAACAAGGCACCCAGGCAAGGAGCAAGCGGGAACATCGACTGGAGCAGAGAGACTGCCGAGGAACAGGAGGACAGCTGGTCACTCCGGTAGCGGCGATTCAGACTGAGTCCAAAAGGACTATTTCTATCCCTTGTTTTATCCATCTGAACTATTTACTTTTCATGTTATTTGTTTCTGTTTGGTGTATTTCAGCTTCCTCTGATTTATTTTCACAACCAGGGATGGTGTGAACTAAGTCTGGGGGAGCGATTGTACTATATTCGCTTGTGTGCTTTTTGAGTCAGTCCTTGTGTCATTTTTATGTTTTTATCGAGTCAGTCTTTAGGATCGAGTCAGTCAAAACTATTGTGGGAATCAGGACCTTATTTTGTGATGCTCTTTAACCACCTCGTGCTTTAACCTTCTTATTCAGTGACCTTAGCAGTGATGAAAGACCCACACATGGACCTGGAACACCCTGACTTATCTCACTTGACACTACAGAAGTTCTATATCGATCATGTTACACTGGGCAGACTTAACTCCACTTTATCTGAACCTAATCTGGACTTTAATTCTTCTTGTCATGGGCACTAGATCAGGGTAAAATGAGAACTACACTCAGGACTGGACTTTAATTCTTCTTATCTGATTTTATCCCTCTCGCTGTTCCTGAGTGGCTAGCTCATCTTTAGCTAGTTCCCACCTTGAACCCTGACCTTTTGTTCCACCCTCATGCATTTGCTTTTCTAGTACTTTATGTGCAAATATGTGCAAAAAGGTCGGAGTGGAAGAAGGCGGAACGATCAGTGCAGACAAGAGAACAACCAGAGTGTCTGTTCCGATACCAAAGAGAACAACGAAGAAGTAAGAGGCTAGAACGGACCAGAATAAATCACCAGTGGCATCATGTACATCACTTGTTACCTCCTTACTCGTCACCCCAGCATTTTGTATTTGAAAAAAAAAAAAAAAAAAAAGAAAAGAAAAAGTTTTCTGTTTTTGCTTTGATTTACTGGTGACGAGAAGGGAAAGAATCCATGATGTATGCCACTGGGGAAGTTGAGAAAGTGATGGTGGTTTCAGTGAAGTGTTCTGAAGGGGAAGTTGAATCGTGCAGACAGTCCTATGATCGATCTATCGGAGAGCAGTCCGATCAGCAGAGATGAGTAAGGACTGTGGACCTCAATGGAGCCGTCCTCTCACGACCATTTTGTGCGATATCCTGCATCCACTCTTGGTAAACCCTAAACACTCTTGAACTCCACCATAAACGTTAGCCTGTTCTATACCTAGCCCGTTCTCTCTGAGTAGAGCCTGTGACAAGAAGCTCACGCTGATCTTAATTGAACATAAGGAGTTTTTTCTCGAAAGTGTTGCCTTTTCAGGTTGAGATGTAGAGTAAGGAGCCGATCTTCGAACAGCGATCAGGGGGTTCTAAGTAAGTGTGTGTGGTCCTAATCTACAGCTTGTATGGTTCAGAGATTTGTCGTAAGAGTATGGTTGCTGAGAATAAGCGAGTTCCCACGCTTTCCAACCTTTCTCCCTGTTCTTGGTACTTGCCTTGTTCGAGGACAATTAAAAATCTAAGTCTGGGGGAATTGATATATGGTGTTTTTCACATCATTGTATATATGTTTTCATTTGTTTCAAGTCACTAATTCGTGTCAGTCTAGTCCTTTTTGACCTTTTACAGGTCTGGAGTTAGTAGAAGAGAGAAGAGAAGGTGCCTGATGAAAAGATGTCCTTTTGGAGCAATCATGCGGAGAACACTCAAGTAGAACAGTCCCGAGACTGTTCTCTCTCAAGCGGAACAAGCAGACGGAGTGATCCGGAGATTGTTCCCGACGAATATGGAAACTCTTTATTTCGGGAATTAAAGCCCTGTTGCCCTAATCTCTTTTCTTCTGATTGGCGCCTCCATATAAAAACGCCATCTATCATTTTATTATTTTTTCTTACGCTAGTTTTACAAGAGAACACTGTGATTTGCGATCTGCAACTTGTAAGGGAGAAGAATCCATCCTCTCATAGAGAAGATCATCTGAACCCTATTGTTTTCTACTATGTTCTTATGCAATTTTATTCAGGATTTATGTCTTTGATTCTTTGCACCATGATCGAGTAGTAGCCTTGCTCGCCTAGGGTTTTTAGGGTGTTGAGACATGAGCTAAACATAGATAAGCGATCCATAACTGTTCTTCTTTCATACTGTTCTTACTGCTTTCATTAACTTGATCACTTGATGTTAGATCATTAGTTCATCGCCTAGTTAACCGCTTAGGAGATAACTTGACATGTATTGAATGAGCTTAGTATCCCTAATCAGCGAAAGTAGATATTAGGGTGGTAAGTGAACTGATCGGACCTGTTCTCTAAAGCTTGCAATCGATCCTCATCCCAGCGACAGTTAGGTGGTGAGATCGATCTGCAAAGCGATCACTGCCACGACAGTGGAGTGTTCCAGCTGAGTGATCCGAGTTCTAGAAAGCTCTTCATCGCGCTTGAATAATTGTTTGGCTCCAATTCAACACCCAATGAAATACCCTAGGCTAGCTCTTGTTTAATTGAATCAATCTCGTGTTTGTTTGATTGTTAACTATCGTCTCTTTCAACCAAATTATTATCTTCTTCTTAGCTTGATTTCGGAACTCATAGAACTAGAGTGTAGACTGGTCCTCTGGATTTGAATCTCAAGTACTACAATTGCAACTGTTAACTTGGCAGTAGCAAGGATTCATTTTTAGTGTATCAATAGGGCAGACCATGGAGGTTTATATCGATGATATGCTGGTAAAATCCCTGGACGCCGAAGATCATATCTCGCATCTTCAACAGGCATTCACTACCCTCAGGAGGTGTAATATGAAACTCATCCCCTCAAAATGCTCATTCGGGGTAAGCTCTGGAAAGTTCCTTGGGTACATAGTCACCCATAGGGACATTGAAGCCAATCAAGAGCAGGTAAGAGCATTCCAAGGGATACCTTCCCCTCGCAACGTCAAGGAGGTCCAGAGATTGACAGGAAGGATGGCCGCCTTGAGTAGGTTCATCTCCAGGTTGTCCGACAAGTCGCATGCCTTCTTCGAGACCTTGAAGGATCCCAAAGACTTCCAATGGACCGATAAATGCCAGCTGGCCCTATCCGATCTCAAGGCCTACCTCACTACTCCACCTCTCCTCTCGAAGCCTTTGGAAGGGGAAGTCCTACTGCTTCATTTAGCAGTATCAGAGCATGCGGTCAACGCGGTCCTTGTAAGAGAAGAAGGAAGGAAACAACATCCTATCTACTACGTAAGCAAGTCACTACTAGACGCGGAGACCCGCTATAGTTACCTTGAGAAGCTAACCCTTGCATTAGTTACTGCGGCCCGAAAGCTACACCCCTACTTCCAGGCTCATCAAATCGTGGTGGTCACCTCTTTCCCTATCAAAGCAGACCTTCACAAGCCAGAAGTGTCTGGCCGAATCGTGAAGTGGGCCATAGAGCTAGGGGAATACTATGTGATCTTCCGACCAGCCACGGCCATTAAATCACAAGTCCTAATTGACTTTGTGGCCGAATTCTCCCCTGCCATGCTTCCGGCCTTGGAACAAGAAGTGAAGCTTCGCGACAGTGAAGGGGAAAAAGGCGAATGGACATTATATGTCGAAGGGTCCAGTAACGTAAGGGGCGCATGCGTGGGACTAGTCCTAACTTCCCCTACGAGAGAATCAGCCTCAAGGGCCGTACGATGCAACTTCAAAGTGTGGGAACCGAAATTCGTACCGTCAATATTTCGTATATTTTAGGAAAGTAGGAAAACCCTAATTTCCCAGAGGTCCCGGGTTTATGAACACGAAAATAAACGAACACAAAAATAAACGAGAAATAAAATAAAGAATCGTAAAAAAAGAGCAAGAAGGGATTTTATTCCCAATCTGCGTATGAGCGTAACAACAAGGTAACGTGCTTCGGCTACGAGATCTGTCAGCGAGATTAATACCCGAAGGTGGCTAAACCTAATTGAGTCGCAGCTCGAATAACAAAAACGGAAAAATTCCTAAAACGCTCTAAGTGCTAAGTTTGCTCTGAAAGTTCTCCCTCTCTATGCCTCTCGCCTTGAACTCCTTATATATTCCCTCCAAGGTCGGTTTACGCTTCCCCCTTTTGCCCTTAAGCCGTCATAGTCGAAAAATGGGAATATTTCATCTTTTCCGATCTTCATGATTATCTGCGGAAAGTTTCCATTTATCCGCGCAAACTGATGCTTATCCTTCAAGCATAAACCGTCATAAAGTTTATGGGTTTTTAAGAAATCGTAAGTGGGCCTCGAATCAAGTTTAGGACTCTTTGGGCCGTCTTTTTGATTTGAGACGTTTTTTACGATTTCTCCGATAAAGTTAAGTTTCTGCGGTTTATCGTAAACCAAACGGACGATCCCATTTGATCGAGAGATCAAGAAATGGTTAGTCGTGGCTTACGGAGAATAGTTATACGGATAGTCGAGAATGCATAGTTTTACGTCGTATCGTCGTTTCGGAAGACTTGGACGTTTTGGAAAATGATCGATATACGAATGCTCGATCGCTATATCGACCGATCTTTGTCCGCAGCTCGGTCGCTATTGCGACCGAGCTCTGTTCGGAGCTCGGTCGCTATTGCGACCGAGCTGTAATCGAAGCTCGGTCCCTATAGCGACCGAGCGCTCTTGTTCGTGGCCCGATCGCCATCGCGATCGGGTTTGTGCCGTGGACTGATATCCACTATCCAAGCGTCCGATGCTCTTAGGATGTTTGTTTGCGGATGTTTGGACCTTTGATGTCATCGTACCGTTGATTTAAGAAATCGTTACTTTCTTAAATCACTGATTTCTTAAGTCGTAGATCAAGAAATCGTTGATTTCCTAAGTAGTTGATTAAGAAATCTTTAAATTTCTTAAGTTAAGAAATCGTCGATTTCTTAAGTCGTTGATTAAGAAATCGTTATTTTAAGAAATCGTTGATTAAGAAATCGTTGTTTTAGAGAATCGTTGTCTTAAAACAAGATTTTTCCTCAAATTTTTCGTATAAGTTTTTCGTATACATTTTCTTTTCTCGAAAACGTAGAAATTCTTAAGTAAATAATTTTTAACGAAAATTTGGATGCCAACTTTGCCTGGTCCGATTTCGACCCTAACAGTTAGCCCCCCAGTGCGGTAGAATCTGGGTTGACGAGATTCTGTCGTATGGTTTGGCGAGTTTTTAGGCCAAGTTTGTATCCAAAAGTCCGAACTTGAATAGTAATTCCTTAAGTTTATAAAAGAGGGGGTAACTCTTTCATTTTTACTCACCCATCTTTCATAAGACTTTTTTTGAAGAATCCTTCCAAGAAATAATTTTTTTTTTAGAAAGAGAATCCTTCACAAAGATGTCAAAGTTGTTTAGAGGCGGAAAGAAATCTTCTAAGAAGAAGACTCCCGTGACTACTTCTCCCGATTGCAATCAGGAAGAGGAGTTCCTTGTTCCGAATGTCGAGTTCGAATTTCCTCCAAATGCGGCTGAGTGTGATGCGTACTGGAAAGCGAGCAGTGATCGAATCAAAGCTCCCGGGGAAGAAAAGTTTCCGATCTCGCGAACTCGGAAAGTAGAAGCTCACCTGCCGAGAAAGACCACCGAACTTTTCCTCGAGAAGATTCGAGAGTTTGCTGGGGTTTCGGAGGCGGTCGAGTTCCGGATTCCTAAGCGCGGAGAGGATGCCGACCATCCTCCGGAAGGCTACTTCACGTGCTATGAGACCGTATTGACGCGTTGTCATCTTTGGTTTCCGATACCTGAGATTATCGTCCGCGTGCTGGACCATTTCCAGGTTTCCTTAAACCAGCTGAGCCCTACGAGTTTCGAGATCCTCATCGGTCTCGTAATTCTGAGTTACGAGCACGGCATATCTCTAACTGCCGACCACTTTGAAGCAATTCTGCGGGTGCAATACAATCGGGAGTCGGCCTCCTGGCGATTGACTCCTCGTACCATGATGCTGGTGGTTAGAGGGACTGTTTCCAATTTTAACCTTTGGAAACAATTTTTCTTCTACGTCCGACTCAATGCTGCGTCCGTGAAGGAAGAGTTCATCCCGATGTTCCGGACAGTTCCGAATCCCCTGCCGCACATTAGCGTGATCCATCCCTGGCCTAGGAACATTATCGAGGTAATCTAGTCTATCTCATTGACATTGACATTTTCATTTGATGCCACAAAGGTAATCTAGTCTATCTCATTGACATTTTCATTTGTAACTCATACATTTCCACAATGTGTGATCATCCTGAGATTTAGAATACTGAGATCGCAGGAGACACTCCTACCCCTCTGCCTCTCAAGAAATCATATCAATCCTTTATAACATAAAACTTAGATCTTTGAGATGCCGAAGAGAGAGAAGGAAGGGAACCAGAAACACACTGACTTTTTACCTTCCAGACTTGTAAGAGGATTCCGATCCAGTGATTACCAAGCCCCAAGACAAGAAAATAAAGTCAGTATTAGTGTTGGAGGTCAGCTTTGGTTCCTTCAAACAATCTTAGCTAGTGTATATAGGTGACATTTGATCCACCTTAGCATCTTTAGTACTATCTGCAATCAGTAAATCTAGAATGATGCTAAAGAGTGGTTAGATAATCAAGTATAAATTTATATCAATGTCCCCTTTTAGTACTTATGCGAAAAATAAGTTTGAAAACATTTTTTTAATAAAAACCAAAAATAAAAACACATATTAGTAAACTCCCCCCAGACTTAAATTTCACTGTCCCAGTGTAAGACAGCCGGAGTGAAGTGAATAAATAAATCATAAGAACTGAATGTAACAAGATAGAACGACTAAACCTGACCAATATGGTGTCGATCGATACATAAGGATGTACGTCGATCGTTAGTAATGGTCGTGTGGTGTCGAGCGATGTTAATGGATTGTGTCGGTCGACGGAATCATCATTCTACTTGGATCTTTAAAAATCTGCAAAAATAAATGCGAAAAATAAAAGTAAAAATGTAAAAATAACTTTAAAAATAAAATAAAATAAAACCTAATAGTGGGTTGCCTCCCACTCAGCGCTCTGTTATAGTCATTTAGCTTGACTTTGGTGGATGTGTGACTCAGTTGTGGTAGGAGCAGTTGTTTGCTGGTTGGCAAATGTCTTCTTCATCTTTGGACACAGTAGCAGTGAAACTTCTTGTGGCATCATCACTTCTTAGTTGTTTCTCATCTATCTTGAGGACTGTATCTGTGAGGTTCCTAAGAGTTTTTTCAATTGATTTCGTTGAGAGTGTCGTCAATGTCATCACATCTTCCGTTAAGTCTCTCCGCCATAGCATACATAGCTTCGTATAGCTCATGTTTGATCTGATCAACTTCTGCTGCTGTGCATGCTGTCTGCGCTGGTGGTTGCTCGATGTCGATCAATATGGGTCTGAGCCTGTCGATCGATGTCGCGTTTCTGTCACGAAGACCAAGATGGTCTTGAACTATGCCAATGTCTTGTTGCAACTCGTTCAACTGTTGTGATAGTGTATCCAGGTATCGCATGATAGGTGAACTGTAATGATTGTGCCTTTCCTCGTATGATTGCATCCTATCCTCCATTGCTGCGAACCTTGTGTCGATCGATGGTGAAGACTGTGCGTCGATCGACGGAACAGTAGCATCCTGAGTCTGACCTTTCTCGCGAATTGTTGCCAATTCTTTCTGTAGAAGATCAATCCTTTTGCTTAACCATTCGACATTGTTGTTGAGAGGGCTGCAGACGTCTCCAATCCGTGTATTTATGTAAGCAATCTCCCATTCATCTCGTTTAGGTGATGAACATTCTGATTGGTCCTTGGAAGTAGTCTTGCCGATGTCGATCGATGGTGCAGGTGCTGTGTCGATCGATACTGATGGCGTAGCTTCCTTCTCAAGCATGGTTCTAATTCTCTCAATCTCCAATTTAGAGAGCTTTATAGCTGCTATCCAAAGGCTGGAAAGTATCTTCCACCAATGTGCGAAATTCTTCCTCAAGGTGTGCCTGAGCTCCCCAGGTATCAGTCACCATATCATCTATCTCCTCTCTGCTGTAGAATACTGGTGGTGGTCTGTATGCATGGTAAGGGCGTGTATGTTCTGGAAGGCGTAAGCAACTCCTGTGAAATAGAGATGCTCTCTCCAAGATTCTTCTTATGTGCTCCTTGGTAACAGAGATGATTTCCCCATCAACTCCCTTAGCATGTCCAAATTCATCTATGTGGTCACCAAACTCGTCCTTCTCTTCCCAGCTGAATCTTCTGGATCCATCGGTATTAAAGGCACGTCGTCCAAACTCAATACCTCTGTCGGTCGATCTGACTCTTGCATTGTCGATCGATCTGGGTAACTCGCCGTCGATCGATGGTGATGAAACGATATCGATCGATGGTGAACTCCTAGGTTGACCAAAACATTGAGGAACTGTATTCTCCCTCGTGGTGACGTGGTGGTTGTCTTGGACGTGAGCTAGGATGTCTGGATGGCCACGTTGCTGTGTGAACAGGTTTTCTGGTCCATTGGCAACTTGAAGGATGTCTGCTATGTCTTCTCTTGATATGTGCAGAACGCTTCCATCCATGGCTCTTGCAAAGCCATCTCTGTCCCTGAAAATACCAAATTCATCTAGTGTTAGTGAAACATTCCTGATATCATAGGAATCATAAAATCGAGATTGAGCTCTGGTAAAGGAATCGATTGATGGTGCAGTGGTGATGGCGATCGATGATGATCGTCTAGCTGCATGGTTGGATCGATCGTTCTTGATTTTGCAGGTCTCCATGGTGATGTTCTAGTTGCTGGAAGCTGCTGGGTATGAGTTGTTGAAGTTTGAAATTTCGTGGCTGATGTTGACAACTTTATATACCCATCTTTTGCCCTAATTTTTGAAATTCTGATTTTATCCTTTATGTCGTCTGAGTCAAATCGATCGATGTGATGCTGGCGATGTCGATCGATGGACGATGTCGTTTTGCTGGGTGAAGTAGATAATCGATCGATGGTGGACGGTGGATGTCGATCGATTTTGGAAAACGATTTGCAAATCTATCATTCTCCATGTAGTTTTCCCAAGCTCTTTCTTCCCAATAATCTTCACCAAATTCTTCAATGTGGTTTCCACTTTGGGAAGATCTGACTGTATCTACTGCAAAACTTTCATGAAATCCGCTATCTGCCCAACTTCTTACTGAGTGATCATCTTCTTTGATGTTGGGATGGATGGCGAAATTTGGGTAGCAATGATCTGGTAAATCGAGTTCATCATCTGGTGTGCCTCTGTCGATCGATAATCCATGGTTGGTGTCAATCTCTTCTGACTTGTTGGTGTCGATCGATGATGTAGTGAGGTTGTCGATCGATCCCGAGTACTCTGTTTCATACTCTACTTCACAATGACAAACTGCAATGATAGCAATATCATTTTCTTTTTCCATGGTTTGGCTGGTGGTTTGCCAAGTTTGACAGGGTCATAGTGAATATCTGGATCTATCATAGTCAAGCACATCCTATTGTTGTTCATGTCACATACAGCTCCTACCAGGGGTGAAGCCAGAACTTTTTTAAACTGGGTGCACTTAATAAATATCATATGATAAAGGTTAAACTAGGGGGCATCAAACTTAGGTTTAAAAAGAACTGTGGGTGCATCTTAACCAAATATGTCACTTTCACCTTAATTTCCTGTGTAAAATTTTCAATATCTAAATAATAATGGGTGCACATGCACCCTTAGTCCTCAAGCTAGCTTCGCCCCTGGCTCCTACTGTAGCTAGAAATGTTCTTCCAAGTAAGAGGGAAGAGTTCCAATTTAACTTGATATCTAGGACATGAAAATCCATAGGGACAATTACATTACCAATCTGCACTTCCAGGTCTCTGATCAAGCCTCCAGAATTTTTCTGAGTGTAGTCTACAAATGTGAATCTAATCAATTAATCAATCCTAGGTGAAGTTGGTTTTAATGATCAAAATGTAAATAACAATTCCTAAAATGAGCAAGGTAGTTGCTCTAACTAACAATTTGATGGGTGTTTCAATGAAATGAAGAGTGCTAGACTTAGGGCTTTTATTCAGGAATGGAGATTATAATATCTATAAATGCCTAACAAGTTGCTGCATGATACTATAGAACTCAGTCGCTTAACTCTCAGTGATGTCTCACTGGTTAAATAATCTAGATCTCTGGCCTCAACTGTCGAATGTTGACACAGAAAAAGAGTCGATCGATATCCTTTAGAGATATCGAGTGATACACCTTTCGCTCGGCGATCGATTCACCTGTCGGGATATCGATCGACGAATTCTAGATATGCCTAGGCGCGAGCCGATAATGAACACTAGATCTCAAGGAGGACGGTTAGCTCTTCTCCAAGGAGATACTAGTTCAAATAGATAATTCAAGATATCAGAGATCCTAGTGATCTATGCTCTAGTTAGCTACTCTAGAACAAGCTTAAGGTGCAATATATTTGATGAATATCACAACTTAGCAATTATAGTTTGGGGCTAATCCCACAAACCTATTTAAACCCTAGATCTAACAAGTAGACTACTCAGACATAGCTTAGCAATTCATAACAATAGATAGATGAAGGAATTGCATAGATAGATGAAAGTAGAATAACAAATTGAGTTCACAAATCTCTCCAATCTCTCAAAACATTTAAAACTCTAGTCTCTCTCTCACACTCTCTGCTTTGTCTTTCAAGACTTGCTTTTCTTAGACTCTTCAAAGCTTGCCGTCAAAAACACTTAGCAGGAATACTTAAGCATTTCCATTAGGTTAAATACTCATCAGGGGCAATCTCGTAATTTGGTGAAGTCTTGGTGAAGTAGTCGGCTAAACCATTTCGTCCTCGATTTCGATCGACAACACTAGATGTGTATTGATCGATTATAATCTTCTAGTATGCGGATCTTCTCAGCTACATCGATCGACAACACTGGATGAGCATCGATCGATTATTATCTCAATGTTGACTTCTGACTTAGTCTTGAATGGTCAACTCGGGTGTATTATCTCTTGTACTCCAAAATGCTCCAAAACATCACTTTATCACAAAACGCTCATGAACCTGAAAACATACCTAACAGGCTAGAAAACTCATTAATTATATAATAAAATACTAGTATACCATGGTAGAAAACGAGTGAAATCCATGGTATATCAACTCCCCCAGACTTACTCCTTTTGTTGTCCTCAAGCAGAAACAGTAGTCTTTGGAAAAGGTTTGAAAATAGTAGGAACTCAAAAAATTCAAAATATTGAAGTCATCACTCTATGGGTTTGCAATTCATATCTAAACATCCTAATCACAGAAGTTCATTATGTCTTATCCTAGCTTAGCAACCAAATTCATCTAGTCAACAACTTAGCAAATCTTATCTGACATTCTCCTCTACTAACCTCATTTCTTAACATAAAATAAAAGTGCAGGCTTTACCTTGGGAGTATCGATCACAGGACACATGGATTCAACTCAAACAAGTATCTGAACACACAGGTAGTCTTCTCTGATCCTTTCTCCCCTCATCTCTCTTCTCTGAATCTCTCATTAGTTTCAATTTCAATAGGTTTTGATGCCACAAAGGTCATCTAGTCTATCTCATTGACATTTGCATTTGTAACTCATACATTTTTGACAAAGTGTAGCGAATAATGGGGTCTCTGGTAATTTACCTATCCCTCGTTTCCATAATGTGTGATCATCCTTGAGATTTAGAATACTGGGGTCGCAGGAGACACTCCTAACCCTCTGCCTCTCAAGAAAACATTTCAATCTTTTATAACATAAACTTAGATCTTTGAGATGCCAAAGAGAGAGAAGGAAGGGAACCAGAAACACACAGACTTTTTACCTTCCAGACTTGTAAGAGGATTCCGATCTAGTGATTTCGAAGCCCCAAGACAAGCAAATAAAGTCAGTATTAGTGTTGGAGGTCAGCTTTGGTTCCTTCAAACAATCTCAGTTAGTGTATATAGGTGACATGTTGATCCACTTTAGCATCATTAGTACTATCTGCAATCAGTAAATCTAAAATGGTGCTAAAGAGTGGTCAGACAATCAAATATAAACCTATATCAATGTTCCTGTTTAATACTTATGTGAAAAATAATTTTGAAAAACATTTTAAATAAAACCAAAATAAAAACACATATTAGTAAACTCCCTCCCAGACATAAATTACACTGTCCCAGTGTAACACAGCCGGTGTGAGGTAAATAAATAATTCATAAAAACTAAATAAAACAAGATAGAAAGACTAAACCTGACCGACATGGTGTCGATTGATGCGTAGGGGTGTACGTCGATCGTTAGTGATGGTCGTGTGGTGTCGAGCGATGTAAATGGTATGTGTCGGTCGACAGAATCATCATTCTATTGGATTTTTGAAACTGCAAAAATAAATCCAAAAATTAAAAGTAAAAATGTAAAAATAACTGAAAAAGAAAATAAAACCTAATAGTGGGTTGCCTCCAACTCAGCGCTTTGTTATTGTCATGTAGCTTGACTGTGGTGGGTGTGTGACTCATGGGGTGCAGAAATTGCTGCTTATTCGACAACAAGCATCAATTTCGTGTCTCCTACTAGCAGACCATGTGGCAATGAAGCTTCTTGTGGCATCCATCACTTCTTAGCTGTTTCGAATCTATCTTGAGGCCTGTATCTGTGAGCTTCCTTAGAGAATTCTCAATATATTAGATGTTGCCAACCTTCCTGTCCATGGTGCTGTAGGTATATTCTGACAATTTCCTCAGCTCATTCTGTATTGCATCGATCTTCTCATGAATCAGCTGATCTCGGTCTGCCAAGGATTCGGTGTCGATCGGTGCTACTAGATGTGCGTCGGTTGTTTTGCTGGTTGTTATGTCGGTCAATCCAGTGTCAACTGTGTCGATTGATTCTGATGGTTGTCCTTGGTACTGCAGAGCACGTATATCGCTCTTCATTTGGCAAGTAGTTCTGCATAGGCTGTTCACTCGTTCATTGACAGTAGCGTCAATGTCATCACAGTTCCCGTTGAGTCTCCTCTCCATAGCATTCATAGTTTCGTATAGCTCATGTTTGATCTGATCAACTTCTGCTGTTGTGCATGCTCTCTTCGCTGGTGGTGGCTCGATGTTGATTGATATAGGTCTAGGCCTGTCAATCGATGTCGCATCTCTGTCACTAAGACCAGTATTGATAGAACCTAAATACGGATCACTCTACCGGTACGGATGATATGAACTCAGATCCGAGTGGATTGAGAACTGGTGGATCGAAGGGTGACACTAAGGGTTGCGGAAGCCCGAAGATACTACCAGAGATCGAAGGTTGCCGGATGTGACGCACCGGTCCAACACAACGAACGTGTTTCACTCGGAGATAACCTCACCAAGTAAACTATGAATTTTCTAAGACAAAGAACAATGAGAGAAAACTCAAAAAGAGATAAAGAAAATCGATTGTGGTCTTTATTCATGGGATCCTCACATATTTATAAGGTTTGTGAGTCAAAGATACATAAAGAAATATGTGGGGAAAGACAACATTGAAAATAGAAATGTTGAATACAAGACATAGAAAATATAAAATTGACCAAGACCAGTCAAAGTTCGGAAATTGATGAAGACTTGGCAAGGTTCATTGACTGTCCAGGTTTGTGATGCGTCCAGGTTCATGCTGTGATGATCAGGTCGTCCGCGGTAAGGAGCAGGACGTTCGTAAGGCTGCCCGCAACGTTGATCATCGATGATCCATGAACGGATGAAGAGATAGCTCGACCCAAATCTTCAGACAGCCTAAGTATCATCCCTTTGGAGAAGTTGGACGCATCGATGATCATGAAATCATCAAAGTGGTCGGAAAGGTCATGATCAGCCTGATCCGGACGTGCTGTACGTCCCAAACGGGCCAGGAAAGACAGGCTAGGTCCGGAATCTGATTCATCTCGATGATCTGGTACGGCTGAATGGCTGAACCTCAGTTGGACTGATCTGATCGTCCTGAGTCTGCTCCAAGTCCTGGTCCAGGTCCTGGGTTCCATCATTCCCTCCCTCTTCAAAAGGATTTGACCACAAATCCGGATCATCTGCACAAAAAGGAGATAAATCAGAAACATTAAAACTTTAAGAGATATCATACTTACCCTGAAGATCAAGCTGGTAAGCATTGTCATGGAGTTTCTTGAGAATCTGGAATGGACCATCGACCCGGGGCATGAGTTTGGACTTCCTTTGTTCCGGGAATCGTTCCTTCCTCAAATGGACCCAAACAATATCACCTTCCTGGAAGATCACTTCTTTTCTCTTCTTGTCTGCAAGGCGTTTGTAGCCCTCGGTCTTGGCTTCAATGTTGGCCCGGACTTGTTCATGCAGCTTCTTGATCGTGTCCACTTTCCTCTTGCCATCTGTACTAACTCGTTCACTCAAAGGCAAAGATAAAAGATCAAGTGGAGACAAAGGATTAAATCCATAAACAACCTCAAAAGGAGAAAACTTAGTAGCTGAATGCAATGCATAATTGTAAGCAAACTCAACATGAGGCAAACATTCTTCCCAAGTCTTAAGATTCTTTTTAACCAAAGATCTAAGCAAAGCAGACAAGGTTCGGTTAACTACTTCAGTTTGCCCATCAGTTTGCGGATGACAAGTTGTAGAGAACATCAATCTAGTACCTAGCTTAGACCACAAGGTCTTCCAAAAATAGCTAAGGAACTTAGCATCACGATCAGAGACAATGGTCTTAGGCATTCCATGCAATCTAACAACTTCCTTAAAAAATAAATCTGCAACTTGCACAGCATCATCAGTTTTGTGACATGGAATGAAATGAGCCATTTTCGAGAACCTAGCAACAACCACAAAGATATAATCTCGTCCAGCTTTGGACCTAGGCAAACCAAGCACAAAATCCATAGAAATGTCTACCCAAGGATGAGAGGGAATGGGTAGAGCTGAGTGTAAACCGTGGTTTGATGCTTTAGGCTTAGACTTCTTGCACACTACACATCGGCTACAGATCCTCTCAACATCTTTCATCAAGCTCGGCCAATAGAAGTGGTCATGAACAGCCTTGTAAGTTTTCTTGACACCAAAGTGTCCCATAAGTCCTCCTCCATGAGCTTCCCTGAGAAACAACTCCCTCAAAGAACATTGGGGCACACACAAACGGTTATCAAAGAATAAGAAACCAGAACTTTGAAAGTATTTCCCATAAGCAACCTTGGTGCATTTTCGAAAAATCTCTTTAAAATCCTGATCAGAGGCATAAATATCTTTGATATATTCAAAGCCAAGCAATTTGGTTTCAAGGGCTGAGAGAAGAGTATACCTTCGAGACAATGCATCGGCCACAACATTCTCCTTTCCTTGTTTGTACTTGATCACATAAGGGAATGTTTCAATGAACTCAATCCAACGAGCATGCCTCTTGTTGAGCTTCTGCTGACCCTTAAGATGTCTTAGAGACTGATGGTCAGTTTGGATGATGAACTCCTTAGGCCAAAGATAGTTCTGCCACGTTTGAAGGGCTCTCACCAAGGCATAGAGTTCCTGGTCGTATGTGGGGTAGTTGAGCATGGCACCTCCAAGCTTCTCACTGAAATAGGCCACTGATTTTCCTTCCTGCATCAACACAGCACCAATACCAACACCAGAAGCATCACATTCGATCTCAAAAGCTTTAGAAAAATCTGGAAGTATAAGTAAAGGGGCATTAGTCAACTTCTCTTTAAGGATTTCGAATGCTTCTTCCTGAACTGGTCCCCATTTGAACCCCACGTTCTTCTTGATCACTTCAGTGAGAGGAGCGGCCAAGGTACTGAAGTTTTGAACAAATCGCCTATAGAAGCCGGCAAGGCCATGGAAACTTCTCACTTCACCAATGGTGGTCGGAATTGGCCAATCTCGGATTGCTTGGACCTTCTGCTCGTCCACTCTCAAGCCATCTGCACCTACAACAAAACCTAGAAAGACCACATGATCTGTGCCAAAAGAACATTTTCCAAGGTTAGCAAACAAATGTTCCTTTCTAAGGACTTCAAGAACATATTTCAGGTGCTGTTTGTGCTCATCAAGGCTTTTGCTGTAAATAAGAATGTCATCAAAGTAAACCACAACAAAATGACCAATAAAAGACCTCAAGACATGATTCATTAGACGCATGAAAGTACTAGGTGCATTTGTGAGACCAAAGGGCATGACAAGCCACTCATACAAACCTAGTTTTGTTTTAAAGGCCGTTTTCCATTCATCACCTTCTTTCATCCTAATCTGATGATAGCCACTTTTCAAATCTATCTTAGAAAAGTACTTAGAACCATAGAGTTCATCAAGCATATCATCAAGACGAGGGATAGGATGTCGATACTTTACCGTGATGTTGTTTATGGCCTGACAGTCCACACACATCCTCCAGGAGTCATCCTTCTTTGGTACAAGTATAACAGGCACGACACATGGACTGAGACTCTCTCTGATGTATCCCTTCTCAAGCAAGTCGTTGATCTGTTTCTCCAGCTCCTTGGTCTCGACCGGATTAGTGCGGTACGCTGGTCGGTTCGGTAGAGAGACGCCCGGGACGAGATCGATCTGATGCTCAATGCCTCTCACTGGTGGCAATCCTTTGGGATTTTCTTCTGGAAATACATCAGAATAATCCTGCAAGATACCTAAAAGCTTACTCGGAATCTCCGGTGCAAGGTCAGAAGAAGATGAGGCCAAAAGAGACTCTTTATAAACAAGTAAAATGGCTTTTGAGAGCAAAGAGACTTCCTTACCTGACTTTCTTTGACAAAGAAGTTGGAGTTTCTGGTACTGGTCTCAGGTTTATCAGCCTTAGAGTCTTGGTCTCGGTTCTTCTTAAGTTGGACCTGGTCTTGATGGACTTCCGAAGGCGACAAAGGCACCAAGGTGATCTTCTTTCCCTTGTGATCAAACGAGTGCCTGTTTGTGAAGCCATCATGCACTGCCTTCTTGTCAAATTGCCAAGGTCGGCCCAAGAGAACATGGTAAGCATCCATGGGAAGTACATTGCACACAACCTCATCCTCATATCGGCCAATGGAGAGTGGAACTGTGACTTGCTCCTTCACATACTGTTCTACAGCCTCATTGAGCCACTCCAACCTGAAAGGACGAGAAAGAAGCCGAGTAACAAGCCCAAGTTTCTTTACAAGAGTGTCACTGGCCACATTAGTGCAACTGCCTCCATCAATAATCAAAGAACAAACTTTAACAAAAATGAGACATCTAGAGTGAAAGAGATTCTCCCTTTGTTCTTTTTCATTGGATTTCGGTTGGACACTCAAGGCACACATAGTAACCAGTAGTGAACCATGGCTCGGCTCATCAAGAACATCCTCATCAAAGATCGGATCAGAGCTCTCCACAAAGGTCGAGCAAAACTCATCGATCACGCCATCGGCCTCCTCATCAAAGATAGGATCAAAGGTGTCGTCCAAAGTCTTTCTAGTAACAAGAAGGGGGCCATGAACTGGGGAAGTCAAGTGCTTCTTCCTCATCATCAGTATTATACACTGGTCCGAGATCCTCCTTGTCTTCTTCAGATTCGACTTCTCCATTCTCCAAGAGAACCATCACCTTTTGGTTTGGACATCGGTTGGCATAGTGGCCAAGGCCAAGACACCTAAAGCATTGGATGTCTCTGGTTCGTTTGGGAGCCTCTTCTTTCTTTTCTCTATCAACATGAGCAGGGACATTAGTCTTAAAAGCTGTATTTGTTGTGGAAGAAGACTTACCCTTGTCTTGATAGTTTGGCTTGAAAGCAAAGGTCGGTTTTGAAGCAAAGGTCGGCTTAGAGAGACCCTTTCTCTTGACTTGTTGTTCAATCAGCACGGCCTTGTGTAGCATCTGCTCCATGCTGTCATAGTCTTCCAGCTCCATGCGGTCTTGTATGTCCCGGTTGAGCCCGGTGAGAAATCTAGCCATGGTGGCGTCTAAGGTCAGCTTTGGTTCCTTCAAACAATCTCAGCTAGTGTATATAGGTGACATGTTGATCCACTTTAGCATCATTAGTACTATCTGCAATCAGTAAATCTAAAATGGTGCTAAAGAATGGTCAGACAATCAAATATAAACCTATATCAATGTTCCTGTTTATTACTTATGTGAAAAATAATTTTGAAAAACATTTTAAATAAAAACCAAAATAAAAACACATATTAGTAAACTCCCCCCCAGACTTAAATTACACTGTCCCATTGTAACACAGCCGGTGTGAGGTAAATAAATAATTCATAAAAACTAAATAAAACAAGATAGAAAGACTAAACCTGACCGACATGGTGTCGATTGATGCGTAGGGGTGTACGTCGATCGTTAGTGATGGTCGTATGATGTCGAGCGATGTAAATGGTACGTGTCGGTCGACGGAAACATCATTCTATTGGATCTTTGAAAACTGCAAAAATAAATCCAAAAATTAAAAGTAAAAATGTAAAAATAACTTAAAAAGAAAATAAAACCTAATAGTGGGTTGCCTCCAACTCAGCGCTTTGTTATAGTCATGTAGCTTGACTGTGGTGGGTGTGTGACTCATGGGGTGCAGAAACTGCTGCTTATTCGACAACAAGCATCAATTTCGTGTCTCCTACTAGCAGACCATGTGGCAATGAAGCTTCTTGTGGCATCATCACTTCTTAGCTGTTTCGAATCTATCTTGAGGCCTGTATCTGTGAGCTTCCTTAGAGAATTCTCAATATATTCGATGTTGCCAACCTTCCTGTCCATGGTGCTGTAGGTATATTCTGACAATTTCCTCAGCTCATTCTGTATTGCATCGATCTTGTCATGAATCAGCTGATCTCGGCCTGCCAAGGACTCGGTGTCGATCGATGCTACTAGATGTGCGTCGGTTGTTATGTCGGTCGATCCAGTGTCAACTGTGTCGATTGATTCTGATGGTTGTCCTTGGTACTGCAGAGCACGTATATCGCTCTTCATTTGGCGAGTAGTTCTGCATAGGCTGTTCACTCGTTCATTGACAGTAGCGTCAATGTCATCACAGTTCCCGTTGAGTCTCCTCTCCATAGCATTCATAGCTTCGTATAGCTCATGTTTGATCTGATCAACTTCTGCTGCTGTGCATGCTCTCTTCGCTGGTGGTGGCTCGATGTTGATTGATATAGGTCTAGGCCTGTCAATCGATGTCGCGTCTCTGTCACTAAGACCAGTATTGATAGAACCTAAATACGGATCACTCTACCGGTACGGATGATATGAACTCAGATCCGAGTGGATTGAGAACTGGTGGATCGAAGGGTGACACTAAGGGTTGCGGAAGCCCGAAGATACAACCAGAGATCGAAGGTTGCCGGATGTGACGCACCGGTCCAACACAACGAACGTGTTTCACTCGGAGATAACCTCACCAAGTAAACTATGAATGTTCTAAGACAAAGAACAATGAGAGAAAACTCAAAAAGAGATAAAGAAAATCGATTGTGGTCTTTATTCATGGGATTCTCACATATTTATAAGGTTTGTGAGTCAAAGATACATAAAGAAATATGTGGGGAAAGACAAAATTGAAAATAGAAATGTTGAATACAAGACATAGAAAATATAAAATTGACCAAGACCAGTCAAAGTTCGGAAATTGATGAAGACTTGGCAAGGTTCATTGACTGTCCAGGTTTGTGATGCGTCCAGGTTCATGCTGTGATGATCAGGTCGTCCGCGGTAAGGAGTAGGACGTTCATAAGGCTGCCCGCAACGTTGATCATCGATGATCCATGAACGGATGAAGAGATAGCTCGACCCAAATCTTCAGACAGCCTAAGTATCATCCCTTTGGAGAAGTTGGACGCATCGATGATCAAGAAATCATCAAAGTGGTCGGAAAGGTCATGATCAGCCTGATCCGGACGTGCTGTACGTCCCAAACGGGCCAGGAAAGACAGGCTAGGTCCGGAATCTGATTCATCTCGATGATCATGGGTTCTGGCTTGACTGTTGGCTCTAGAATGACGAATGGGTCGGGAAAGAACGCCTGTGGGTCAGCTGATTCGGTCATCAGGTCGTGGATCCATCCTTAGGTCGCGTCCGGGTGCATGCGGGTCGATCCGGTACACGGCTCTGTCAGTTGATCTGGTACGGCTGAATGGCTGAACCTCAGTTGGACTGATCTGATCGTCCTGAGTCTGCTCCAAGTTCTGGTCCAGGTCCTGGGTTCCATCATTCCCTCCCTCTTCAAAAGGATTTGACCACAAATCCGGATCATCTGCACAAAAAGGAAATAAATCAGAAACATTAAAACTTTAAGAGATATCATACTTACCCTGAAGATCAAGCTGGTAAGCATTGTCATGGAGTTTCTTGAGAATCTGGAATGGACCATCGACCCGGGGCATGAGTTTGGACTTCCTTTGTTCCGGGAATCGTTCCTTCCTCAAATGGACCCAAACAATATCACCTTCCTGGAAGATCACTTCTTTTCTCTTCTTGTCTGCAAGGCGTTTGTAGCCCTCGGTCTTGGCTTCAATGTTGGCCCGGACTTGTTCATGCAGCTTCTTGATCGTGTCCACTTTCCTCTTGCCATCTATACTAACTCGTTCACTCAAAGGCAAAGATAAAAGATCAAGTGGAGACAAAGGATTAAATCCATAAACAACCTCAAAAGGAGAAAACTTAGTAGCTGAATGCAATGCATAATTGTAAGCAAACTCAACATGAGGCAAACATTCTTCCCAAGTCTTAAGATTCTTTTTAACCAAAGATCTAAGCAAAGCAGACAAGGTTCGGTTAACTACTTCAGTTTGCCCATCAGTTTGCGGATGACAAGTTGTAGAGAACATCAATCTAGTACCTAGCATAGACCACAAGGTCTTCCAAAAATAGCTAAGGAACTTAGCATCACGATCAGAGACAATGGTCTTAGGCATTCCATGCAATCTAACAACTTCCTTAAAAAATAAATCTGCAACTTGCACAGCATCATCAGTTTTGTGACATGGAATGAAATGAGCCATTTTCGAGAACCTATCAACAACCACAAAGATATAATCTCGTCCAGCTTTGGACCTAGGCAAACCAAGCACAAAATCCATAGAAATGTCTACCCAGGATGAGAGGGAATGGGTAGAGCTGAGTACAAACTGTGGTTTGATGCTTTAGGCTTAGACTTCTTGCACACCACACATCGGCTACAGATCCTCTCAACATCTTTCATCAAGCTCGGCCAATAGAAGTGGTCATGAACAGCCTTGTAAGTTTTCTTGACACCAAAGTGTCCCATAAGTCCTCCTCCATGAGCTTACCTGAGAAACAACTCCGTCAAAGAACATTGGGGCACACACAAACGGTTATCAAAGAATAAGAAACCAGAACTTTGAAAGTATTTCCCATAAGCAACCTTGGTGCATTTTCGAAAAATCTCTTAAAAATCCTGATCAGAGGCATAAATATCTTTGATATATTCAAAGCCAAGCAATTTGGTTTCAAGGGCTGAGAGAAGAGTATACCTTCGAGACAATGCATCGGCCACAACATTCTCCTTACCTTGTTTGTACTTGATCACATAAGGGAATGTCTCAATGAACTCCATCCAACGAGCATGCCTCTTGTTGAGCTTCTGCTGACCCTTAAGATGTCTTAGAGACTGATGGTCAGTGTGGATGATGAACTCCTTAGGCCAAAGATAGTTCTGCCACGTTTGAAGGGCTCTCACCAAGGCATAGAGTTCCTGGTCGTATGTGGGGTAGTTGAGCATGGCACCTCCAAGCTTCTCACTGAAATAGGCAACAGGTTTTCCTTCCTGCATCAACACAGCACCAATACCAACACCAGAAGCATCACATTCGATCTCAAAAGCTTTAAAAAAATCTGGAAGTATAAGTAAAGGGGCATTAGTCAACTTCTCTTTAAGGATTTCTAATGCTTCTTCCTGAACTGGTCCCCATTTGAACCCCACGTTCTTCTTGATCGCTTCATTTAGAGGAGCGGCCAAGGTACTGAAGTTTTAAACAAATCGCCTATAGAAGCCGGCAAGGCCATGGAAACTTCTCACTTCACCAATGGTGGTCGGAATTGGCCAATCTCGGATTGCTTGGACCTTCTGCTCGTCCACTCTCAAGCCATCTGCACCTACAACAAAACTTAGAAAGACCACATGATCTGTGCCAACAGAACATTTTCCAAGGTTAGCAAACAAATGTTCCTTTCTAAGGACTTCAAGAACAGATTTCAGGTGCTGTTTGTGCTCATCAAGGCTTTTGCTGTAAATAAGAATGTCATCAAAGTAAACCACAACAAAATGACCAATAAAAGACCTCAAGACATGATTCATTAGACGCATGAAAGTACTAGGTGCATTTGTGAGACCAAAGGGCATGACAAGCCACTCATACAAACCTAGTTTTGTTTTAAAGGTCGTTTTCCATTCATCACCTTCTTTCATCCTAATCTGATGATAGCCACTTTTCAAATCTATCTTAGAAAAGTACTTAGAACCATAGAGTTCATCAAGCATATCATCAAGACGAGGGATAGGATGTCGATACTTTACCGTGATGTTGTTTATGGCCCGACAGTCCACACACATCCTCCAGGAGCCATCCTTCTTTGGTACAAGTAGAACAGGCACGGCACATGGACTGAGACTCTCTCTGATGTATCCCTTCTCAAGCAAGTCGTTGATCTGTTTCTCCAGCTCCTTGGTCTCGACCGGATTGGTGCGGTACGCTTGTCGGTTCGGTAGAAAGGCGCCCGGGACGAGATCGATCTGATGCTCAATGCCTCTCACTGGTGGCAATCCTTTGGGATTTTCTTCTAGAAATACATCAGAATAATCCTGCAAGATACCTAAAAGCTCACTCAGAATCTCCGGTGCAAGGTCAGAAGAAGATGAGGCCAAAAGAGACTCTTTATAAACAAGTAAGAGAAATGGCTTTTGAGAGCAAAGAGACTTCCTTACCTGACTTTCTTTGACAAAGAAGTTGGAGTTTCTGGTACTGGTCTCAGGTTTATCAGCCTTAGAGTCTTGGTCTCGGTTCTTCTTAAGTTGGACCTGGTCTTGATGGACTTCCGAAGGCGACAAAGGCACCAAGGTGATCTTCTTTCCCTTGTGATCAAACGAGTGCCTGTTTGTGAAGCCATCATGCACTGCCTTCTTGTCAAATTGCCAAGGCCGGCCCATGAGAACATGGCAAGCATCCATGGGAAGTACATTGCACACAACCTCATCCTCATATCGGCCAATGGAGAGTGGAACTATGACTTGCTCCTTCACATACTGTTCTCCAGCCTCATTGAGCCACTCCAACCTGAAAGGACGAGAAAGAGGCCGAGTAGCAAGCCCAAGTTTCTTTACAAGAGTGTCACTGGCCACATTAGTGCAACTGCCTCCATCAATAATCAAAGAACAAACTTTATCAAAAATGAGACATCTAGAGTGAAAGAGATTCTCCCTTTGTTCTTTTTCATTGGATTTCGGTTGGACACTCAAGGCACACATAGTAACCAGTAGTGAACCATGGCTCGGCTCATCAAGAACATCCTCATCAAAGATCGGATCAGAGCTCTCCACAAAGGTCGAGCAAAACTCATCGATCACGCCATCGGCCTCCTCATCAAAGATAGGATCAAAGGTGTCGTCCAAAGTCTTTCTAGTAACAAGAAGGGGGCCATGAACTGGGGAAGTCAAGTGCTTCTTCCTCATCATCAGTATTATACACTGGTCCGAGATCCTCCTTGTCTTCTTCAGATTCGACTTCTCCATTCTCCAAGAGAACCATCACCTTTTGGTTTGGACATCGGTTGGCATAGTGGCCAAGGCCATGACACCTAAAGCATTGGATGTCTCTGGTTCGTTTGGGAGCCTCTTCTTTCTTTTCTCTATCAACACGAGCAGGGACATTAGTCTTAAAAGCTGTATTTGTTGTGGAAGAAGACTTACCCTTGTCTTGATAGTTTGGCTTGGAAGCAAAGGTCGGTTTGAAGCAAAGGTCGGCTTAGAGAGACCCTTTCTCTTGACTTGTTGTTCAATCAGCACGGCCTTGTGTAGCATCTGCTCCATGCTGTCATAGTCTTCCAGCTCCATGCGGTCTTGTATGTCCCGGTTGAGCCAGGTGAGAAATCTAGCCATGGTGGCGTCTAAGGGCTCATCTACATCAGCTTTGATCATCAAGGTCTCCATCTCCTGGGGATAGTCCTTAACTGACTTAGAACCTTGAAGCAAACGCCTGAGTTTATGGTGTAGATCTCTATGGTAATGGTCGGGAACAAAGCCTCGCCCTGCGTGATCGTGTTTCCATTCTCGCCCTGCGTGAGAATAACAATCACAACCATGCCTCGCGGGTTAGTATCGATCGATGTACGCTGGGTAGTATCGAACTATGTGGATCGGCGAACGGTATCGGTCGACGGTGCTGTCTGAGTGTCGGTCGATGGTTGAACGTGAATATCAGTCGACGGTACTGCGGTTCTGTCGATCGATGCGGAGCGTAGGTCTTTGCGGATTGCACGTTCCAAGTGTGCAGGATCTTCTGAGAATAGTAGTTGATTTCCCTTATTGCTTCTGGTACTGCTGGGCATGTACCTGAAAAGACAAGAAAAATTTTAATCAGAAAGGGGGTAAACAAAAAAACCTAAGATTAATAAAATTAAATCTAATGGCGATCAAAGCTCCCCGGCAACGGCGCCAAATTTGTAGTATAGTGGTAAGTATTCCCGCCTATCACGCGGGTGACCCGGGTTTGATCCCCGGCAACGGCGCCAAATTTGATACTGCTCAAATTACCCTATAGAGCTTACTCTCTCAAATAAAAGGTTCAGCTGTAGTACTTAGGGATCGAATCACGAGGAGCTAGGGAACCAATTAAATCTAATCAATTAATCAATCCTAGGTGAAGTTCCTAAATGAGCAAGGTAGTTGCTTGCATGATACTAAAGAACTCAGCCGTTTAACTCTCAGTGATGTCTCACTGGTCAACTAATCTAGATCTCTGATCTCAACTGTCGTCTGTTGACTAGAAAAAGAGTCGATCGATATCCTTTAGAGATATCGAGCGATACACCTTTCGCAGCGCCGATCGATTCACCAGTCGGGATATTGATCGACGGCTTCTAGATATGCCTAGGCGCGAGCCGATAATGAACACTAGATCTCAAGGAGGGCGGTTATCTCTTCTCCAAGGAGACAACTAGTTCAAACAGATAATTCAAGATATCAATGATCCTAGTGATCTACGCTCTAGTTAGGTACTCAAGAACAAGCTTAGGGTGCAATCTATTTGATGAATATCACAACTTAGCAATTATAGTTTGGGGCTAATCCCACAAACCTATTAAAACCCTAGATCTAACAAGTAGACTACTCAGACATAGCTAAGCAATTCATAATACAAATGGAGTTCAATCACAAATCTCTCAATGATCTCTCCAATCTCTCAAAACACATAAAACTCTAGCTTTCTCTCACACTCTCTGATTTGCTTCTCAAGACTTTTTGCTTGTTTAGACTTGTCAAAGCTTGTTGCCGTCAAAAAAACTTAGCATGAATATTTAAGCATTTCCATTAGGTTAAAAACTCGTCAGGGGTAATCTCGTAATTTAGTGAAGTCTTGGTGAAGTAGGTGGCTAAACCATTTCCTCCTCGATATCGATCAGCAACACTAGATGTGTATCGATCGATTATAATCTTCTAGTACGCGGATCTTCTCAGCTACATTGATCGACAACTCTGGATGAGTATCGATCGATTCTTATCACAATGTTGACTTCCGACTTGGTCTTGAATGATCAACTCGGGTGCATTATCTCTTGTACTCCAAAATGCTCCAAAACATCACTTTATCACGAAACGCTCCTGAACCTGAAAACATACCTAACAGGCTAGAAAACACATTAGTTATATAATAAAATACTACTATACCATGGTAGAGAATAGGTGAAATCCATGGTATATCATCTCACCCCTAGAGAAGCCGCCAGGATACTAGAAGAGTTCCACGAGGGAGAATGCGGTTCCCATTCCAGTAGTCGAAGCCTGGTACTCAGAGCCAGAAGGGCCGGATACTATTGGCTAACCATGGCGAGGGACGCCCTCAAACAAGCTAAACTCTGCAGTCAATGCAAAAGCACGCACCGGTCTCCAGTCTTCCACCGGAGAACCTCAAATCTCTAAGCTCCCCTTGGCCCTTCCGAAAGTGGGGCATGGACATCGTGGAAAAATTTCCCATGACACCAGGGCAAAAGGTCTTCCTCCTAGTCGTAACCGACTATTTCACAAAGTGGGTGGAAGCTGAAGCACTAACCAAGATAACGGATTTCCAGATCAGGAAGTTCCTATTGACCAACGTGATCACACGCTTTGGAATCCCTCATGAAATTGTCACAGACAACGGACCCCAGTTCACAAGCTACAAATTTCGAAAGTTTTGCAAGGACTGAAACATCAAACTCTCCTATTCAGCACCACGACATCCAAAATCAAATGGGCAAGCAGAGTCCACCAACAAGACGGTGGTAAACATGCTCAAGAAGCGCCTGGAGGACGCCCATGGGCGATGGGTAGAAGAGTTACACGTAGTACTCTGGACCTATCGGACTACACTGAAAACGGCTACCCAAGAGACTCTTTTCTCACTTGTCTATGGTGCTGAAGCAGTGATACCCACGTAGGTGCACGTCAGGACTACGGTCTCTTAATTCCTCTCCCAGGAAAAGAACAACGAGCTAATGTCCCTGAGTCTAGACCTACTCGATGAAAAAGGAGAGGCGGACCGCCTTAGAAACACGTCATATCAATTGAAAGTAGTCAAGAGGTACAATAAGAAGGTCAGATCCATAACCTTCCAGAAAGGAGACTGGGTCCGAAGGCGAGTCTGCGACCATACAAGGGACAAATCAGCCGGAAAACTTGATATACCATGGATTTCACCCATTTTCTACCATGGTATACTAGTATTTTATTATATAACTAATGTGTTTTCTAGCCTGTTAGGTATGTTTTCAGGTTCAGGAGCGTTTCGTGATAAAGTGATGTTCTTGGAGCATTTTGGAGTACAAAAGATAATACACCCGAGTTGACCATTCAAAACCAAGTCGGAAGTCAACATTGTGATAAGAATCGATCGATACTCATCCACAGTTGTCGATCGATGTAGCTGAGAAGATCCGCGTACTAAAAGATTATAATCGATCGATACACAACTAGTGTTGTCGATCGATATCGAGGACGAAATGGTTTAGCCGACTACTTCACCAAGACTTCACCAAATTACGAGATTGCCCCTGACAAGTTTTTAACCTAATGGAAATGCTTAAATATTCCTGCTAAGTGTTTTTGACGGCAAGCAAGCTTTGCCAAGTCTAAGAAGCACAATTCTTGAGAGGCAAAGCAGAGAGTGTGAGAGAGAGACTAGAGTTTTTTATGTTTTGAGAGATTGGAAAGATTTGTCTATCTATTATTTTTCGGCTCCATTTGTTTTCTACTCCTTATCTATGCAATTCTTTTATCTATCTATTATTATGAATTGCTTAGCTATGTCTGAGTAGTCTACTTGTTAGATCTAGGGTTTAAATAGGTTTGTGGAATTAGCCCCAAACTATATTTACTAAGTTGTGATATTCATCAAATAGATTGCACCCTAAGCTTGTTCTAGAGTAGCTAACTAGAGCATAGATCACTAGGATCTTTGATATCTTGAATTATCTGTTTGAACTAGTGTCTCCTTAGAGAAAAGCTAACCGCCCTCCTTGAGATCTAGTGTTCATTATCGGCTCGCGCCTAGGCATATCTAGAAGCCGTCAATCGATATCCCGACAGGTGAATCGATCGGCGCTGCGAAAGGTGTATCGCTCGATATCTCTAAAGGATATCGATCTACTCTTTTTCTGGTCAACAGACGACAGTTGAGATCAGAGATCTAGATTATTTAACCAGTGAGACATCACTGATAGTTAAGCGGCTGAGTTCTATAGTATCATGCAAGCAACTTGTTAGGCATTTATAGATATTATAATCTTCATTCCTGAATAAAAGCCCTAAGTCTAGCACTCTTCATTATCATTTAAACAACCATCATATTGTTAGTTAGAGCAACTACCTTGCTCATTTTAGGAATTGTCATTTACATTTCTTTATTAAAACCAACTTCATCTAGGATTGATTAATTGATTAGATTTAATTGGTTCCCTAGCTCCTCGTGATTCAATACCTAAGTACTACAGCTGAACCTCTTATTTGAGAGAGTAAGCTCTACAGGGTAATTTGAGCACTATCAAATTTGGCGCCGTTGCCAAGGAGCTTTGATCGCCATTAGATTTAATTTTATTAATCTTAGGTTTTTCTTTTTACCCCCTTTCTGATTAAAATTTTTCTTGTCTTTTCAGGTACATGCCCAGCAGTACCAGAAGCAATAAGGGAAGTCAACTACTATTCTCAGAAGATCCTGCACACTTGGAACGTTCAATCCGGAAAGACCTACGCTCCGCATCGATCTACAGAACCACAGTACCGTCGACTGATATTCACGTTCAGCCGTCGACCGACACTCAGACAGCACCATCGACCGATACCATTTGCCGATCCACATCGTTCGATACTACCCAGCGTACATCGATCGATACTAACCCGCGAGGCATGGTTGCGATTGTTATTCTCACGCAAGGCGAGAATGGAAACCTGTATGACCAGGATGGTCATCTGCGTAATGCAACAGGTCAGAAGCTAGATGCATAGGGAAACATAATCCATGAGCCGGAAGCTGAGGCTACAGGAGAAGCTCAAACACGATCGTTGGCAGACTACAATCGTCCTGATGAGTACTACACCAACAGATCAGCTATTCGACTTCCAGAGATTCAGAAGCCGAACTTCGAGCTCAAGCCTCAGTACTACTCTCTCGTGTCACAGATACCTTACTCTGGGTTATCACACGAGCATCCTATAGACCATCTGGAGAGGTTCGAGGATCTTATAGCTGCTATTCGTATGGATGGAGTCCTTGAGGACTACCTACTCTGCAAGCTCTTCAAATAATCACTGATTGGAGAAGATTCACACTGGCTCAAGCAGCTACCTACAGGATCACTGACATCCTGGGCCGACATCAAAAACGCCTTCCTGCGTAATTTCTTTGATGAGGCACATGCTGAAGACTTAAGGAGCAAAATCGCCACTTTCGCGCAAAAGCCTGGTGAGACTTTTAAAGACGCGTGGATCAGATTAAGTTCTTCCAGCGAGACTGTCCACACCATGGATTCAATAAAGTGCAGCTGCTAAGCACTTTCTACAGAGGTATCACCTTGAGGTATCAGATGGCTCTTGATACTGCTAGCGAGGGGAACTTCAACACCAGGAATCCAATAGAGGCTGTGAGACTTATTGAGAACCTAGCCAACAGCAGCAGCAACAAGAACACTGACTTTGACAAGAAGAAATCGGTTGCAGCCATCGGGGAGAACCAGATGAATGAAGTCAGAGCCAAGATAGATGCTATACATGCATTTCTGGGGCAACCAGTCTTCTGAGCTGAAGAAGGAGAGGCTAGAGAAGATGATACAGAGGAAGATGTGAACTACATTGGAGGTACTGGATTTCAGAAATATGGAAACCAAAGTGGAAACAGAAACTTTTTTGGCAGTGGTCAGAAGAGTAACTACAACCAGAGTTCACATTATTAGAAACACTTCACCAACACCAGGAACTACGGCAACTCAGCTTACCAAAACCCACCACCACCCACCCAGGAGAGTAAGTTTGATGCCATCATTGATAGAGTTCTTGAAGGACAGCAGAAGCTTACAGTGGATTTCAATGGAAAGATTGACTCTGTCTTCAACAATCTGAACACAAGGATATACACCATTTGTACTCAAGTTAGGAAGCTTGAGACACAAATTGTCCAAACTGAAGACTCTATCAGGAGAATTGGAACTTCTAAGGAAGTAGGAGAAGGAAGCATGAAACACCACATGAATTCCATTATAGATGATGATTTCTGGCATGTGGTGAAGCATGAGAAGCTACAAGAAGGAGACTTTGAAGTGGAAAGTTCACTAAGTTTCGGAGGATCACAATGGTGCCAATCGACACCAACTACTCCACATCGATTGACACCAACGATGTCATTTCCAGATACGACTACAGATTGCAACGCGGTTAGGATCTTGACACATGCTGAATTCACGGCTTCGCATCCTCATCCACCCACCCCCACCTACGAAGATATCGACCGACGAGACGAGCCACTCATCGATCGACAAAAAGATGAGACACACATCGATCGACCCTTTTCTCTACCTATCGATCGACACGCACCTCTCACATACCGAGTGCAACTACCATCGATTGATAGCAACCGAATCAATGCACTCCGACCCACACCAAAACCACAAGCTAACCCTGCAGAGGCTACTAGTAACCCTTCAGACACTACACCAACACCAGAGGGAACTGAAAGAAGAAGGTTAAGGAGTAGGAAGGAGAAAACTCCTAAGAACCTTATGAGGGAAGCTAATGAGAAGGAGATTGATGGTTTCACTAAGAGAGTTATCAGAATCCCACTAGAGAAACCCTTTGAGGAGGTTTACTTCACAAGTAGATTGTGGATGTTCTTCAGAGAAACAAGGGAGACTGAAAATGACATTAGGAGAATGTTTGACAATGTCAGAGAAGATATGAGGAAAAGGATTATATTGAAGAAGAAGAGTGATCCTGGGAAGTTTGCAATACCCTGTGTAGTACAAGGGATTGAGTTTCCTCATGCACTATGTGACACTGGTTCTTCAGTCAGCATCTTACCAAAGGTACCATCTGGGTCTGAAAGTAGAGCCTTCACCAGAGATCTTCACATTTGTGGACTACACTAAGAAAAATTCTGGATGCTTGATCAGAGACCTGGAAGTGCAGATTGGTAATTCCATTGTCCATGTCGATTTTCATGTCCTAGACACTATGTGACAAGGGATTGAGTTTCCTCATGCACTATGTGACACTGGTTCTTCAGTCAGCATCTTACCAAATGTTATGGCAGACCATCTGGGTCTGAAAGTAGAGCCTTCACCAGAGATCTTCACATTTGTGGACTACACTCAGAAAAATTTTGGAGGCTTGATCAGAGACCTGGAAGTGCAGATTGGTAATGCCATTGTCCATGTCGATTTTCATGTCCTAGACATCAAGTTAAATTGGAACTCTTCCCTTTTACTTGGAAGAGCATTTATGGCTACAATAGGAGCTATATGTGACATGATAGATCCAGATATCCACTACGACCCTGTCAAACTTGGCAAACCACCAGCCAAAACCGTGAAAAAAGAAGATGATCTTGGTATCATTGCAGTTTGTCATTGTGAAGTAGAGTATGAGACAGAGTACTCGGGATCGATCGACAACACTTCAACATCATCGATCGACACCAGCGAGTCAGAAGATATCGACACCAACCATAGACCATCGATCGACAGAAGCATACCAGATGATGAACTCGATCTACCAGATCATTGCTACCCAAATTTTGCCATCCCACCCAACATAAAAGAAGATGATTACTCAGTAAGAAGTTGGGCAGATAGCGGATTTCATGAAAGTTTTGCAGTAGATATAGCCAGATCTTCCCACAGTGGAAACCACATTGAAGAATTCGATGAAGATTATTGGGAAGAAAGAGGTTGGAAAATTACATGGAGAATGATAGATTTGCAAGTCGTTTCCCCAAATCGATCGGCATACACCGTCCACCATCGATCGATTATCTACTTCACCCAGCAAAACGACATCGTCCATTGATCGACATCGTCAGCATCACATCGATCGATATTGACCTAGACGACTTAAAGGACAAAATAGGAATTTCACCGATTAGGGCAACCGATGGGTATATAAAGTTGTCAACACCAGCCACGAAATTTCAACTTTCAACAACTTTTACCTAGCAGCTTCGAGCAACTAGCAACATAACCATGGAGGACTGTAACACCAAGAATAATCGATCCAACCCTGCAGCTAGACGATCACCATCGATCGCCACCACCACTGCACCATCGATCGATGCCCTTACCAGAGCTCAATCTCAATTTCATGATCCATATGATATCAGGAATGTTTCACTAACACCTGATGAATTTGGTATTTTCAAGGACACAGATGGCTTTGCAAGAGCAATGGATGGAAGAGTTCTGCACATAACCAGAGAAGACATAGCAGACATCCTTCAAGTTGCCAATGGACCAGAAAACCTTTTCACACAGCAACGTGGCCATCCAGACATCCTAGCTCACGTCCACGACAACCACCACGTCACCATGAGGGAGGATACAGTTCCTCAAAGTTTCGGTCAACGTAGGAGTTCACCATCGATCGATATCATTTCATCACCATCGATCGACGGCGAGTTACCCAGATCGATCGACAGAGCAAGAGTCATATCGCCCGACAAACGTTTGGAGTTTGGGCGACGTGCCTTTGATTCCAACAGATCCTGAAGATTCAAATGGGAAGCAAATGATGAATTTGGTGTCCACAGAGATGAGTTTGGACATGCTAGAGGAGTTGATGGTGAAATCATCCCTGCCACCAAGGAGCAAATAAGGAGAATCCTAGAGAGAGCATCTCTTTTTCACAAGGGTTGCTTAAGCCTTCCAGAACACACACACACCCATGCATACAGACCACCACCAGTACCCTACAGTAGAGAGGAGATAGATGATATGGTGACTGATGTATGGAGAGCTCAGGCACACCTTGAGCCAGACTTTCACACATTGGTGGAAGATACTTTCCAACCTTTGGATAGCAGCTATGAAGCTCTCCAAAGTGATATGGCAGTGCTAAGAATGGAGATTGAGAGCATTAGAACCATGCTTGAGAAAGAAGCTACGCCACCTGTATCGATCGACACAGCACCTACACCATCGATCGACATCGGCAAGACTACATCCAAGGACCAACCAGAATGTTCATCACCTAAAAGAGATGAATGGAAGATTGCTTACATCAATACACGGATTGGAGACGTCTACAGCCCTCTCAACAACAATGTCGAATGGTTAAGCAAGAGGATTGATCTTCTACAGAAAGAGTTGGCAACAATTCGCGAGAAAGGTCAAGCTCAGAATGCTACTATTCCGTCGATCGACACAAACTTTTCACCATCGATCGACACAAGGTTCGCAGCAATAGAGGATATGATGAAATCATACGAGGAAAGACAAGATCATTTCAGTTCACCTATCATGCGATACCTGGATACACTGTCACAACAGCTTAACGAGTTGCAACAAGACATTCGCATAGTTCAAGATCATATTGGTCTTCGTGACAGAAACGCGACATCGATCGACAGGATCAGACCCATATCGATCGACATCGAGCCACCACCAGCGAAGAGAGCATACAGCAGAAGTTGACCGGATCAAACATGAGCTATACGAAGCTATGAATGCTATGAAGGAGAGATTCAACGGGAGAAGTGATGACATTGACGACACTGTCAACGAACGAGTAAACAGCCTATGCAGAGCTACTAGACAGCTGAAGAACGAGATATGTGTTATGCAGTACCAAGGACAACCTTCATAATAGATCGACACAGTAACCACTGGATCGACCGACAGAACGCCTAGCGAAACGACGGACGCACATGTTGTAGCATCGATCGACACTGAATCCTTGGCAGACCGAGATCAGTTGATTCATGACAAGATCGATGCAATACATAATGAACTGAGGGAATTGTCAGAATACTCCTACAACACCATCCTCAGGAAAGTTGGCAACATCGAATCTATTGAAAATACTCTGAGGAAACTCACAGATACAGTCCTCAAGATAGATAAGAAACAGCTAAGAAGTGATGATGCCACAAGAAGCTTCATTGCCACATGGTTTGATAGGAGGAGACACGAAATTGATGCTTGTTGTCCGATAAGCAGGAATTGCTGCACCATATGAGTCACACACCCACCAAAGTCAAGCTAAATGACTATAACAAAGCGCTGAGTGGGAGGCAACCCAATATTAGGTTTTCTTTTTTTTTTTTTTAAGTTATTTTTACATTTTTACATTTATTTTTCGCATTTATTTTTGCAGTTTTTAAAGATCCAAGTAGAATGATGATTCGTCAACCGAGACATACCAGTCACATCGCTCGACACCACACGACCATCACTAACGATCGACGTACATCCCTACGTATCGATCGACACCATATCGGTCATGTTTAGTCGTTCTATCTTGTTACATTCAGTTCTTATGATTTATTTATTTACTTCACTCCGGATGTGTTACACTGGGACAGTGTAATTTAAGTCTGGGGGGAGTTTACTAATATGTTTTTTTATTTTGGTTTTTATTAAAATGTTTTTCAAAAAATTATTTTTCACATAAGTATTAAATGGGAACATTGATATAGATTTATATTTGATTGTCTAACCACTCTTTAGCACCATTCTAGATTTACTGATTGCAGATAGTACTAAAGATGCTAAAGTGGATCAACATGTCACCTATATACACTAGCTGAGATTGTTTGAAGGAACCAAAGCTGACCTCCAACACTAATACTGACTTTATTTGCTTGTCTTGGGGCTTGGAAATCACTGGATCGGAATCCTCTTACAAGTCAGGAAGGTAAAAAGTCTGTGTGTTTCTGGTTCCCTTCCTTCTCTCTCTTCGGCATCTCAAAGATCTAAGTTTTATGTTATAAAAGATTGAAATGATTTCTTGAGAGGTAGAGGGGTAGGAGTGTCTCCTGCGACCCCAGTATTCTAAATCTCAAGGATGATCACACATTGTGGAAACGAGGGATAGGTAAATTACCAGAGACCCCATTATTCGCTACACTTTGTCAAAAATGTATGAGTTACAAATGCAAATGTCCATGAGATAGACTAGATGACCTTTGTGGCATCAAAACCTATTGAAATTGAAACTAATAAGAGATTCAGAGAAGAGAGATGAGGGAAGAAAGGGATCAGAGAAGACTACATGTGTGTTCAGATACTTGTTTGAGTTGAATCCATGTGTCCTTTGATCGATACTCCCAAGGTAAAGCCTGCACTTTTATTTTATGTTAAGAAATGAGGTTAGTAGAGGGGAATGTCAGATAAGATTTGCTAAGTTGTTGACTAGATGAATTTGGTTGCTAAGCTAGGATAAGACATAATGAACTTCTGTGATTAGGATGTCTAGATATGAATTGCAAACCCATAGAGTGATGACTTCGATATTTTGAATCTTTGATTCCCTACTGTTTTCAAACCTTTTCCAAAGACTACTAGTTTTTGCTTCAGGACAAGCAAATGAGTAAGTCTGAGGGAGTTGATATACCATGGATTTCACCCATTTTCTACCATGGTATACTAGTATTTTATATATAACTAATGTGTTATCTAGCCTGTTAGGTATGTTTTCAGGTTCAGTAGCGTTTCGTGATAAAGTGATGTTTTTGGAGCATTTTGGAGTACAAAAGATAATACACCCGAGTTGACCATTCAAGACCAAGTCGGAAGTCAACATTGTAATTGATATCTTGCATATTTGCATTGTTTTAGCTATTCATTCATAAGCATTTGAATCATATAGATTAGGATTTAGACATGTTTAGGTTGCATTTGGCATACATATGTCTCTATCAGGTATTGGAACACCACATGGAGTTCTTGGAGACATTTGGAAGCAATGTGATCAAAAAGGGGGTGAAAGATGAGCATGGATGGAGGCCTTAGAGAAATCTTCTGTTGCTAAGATTTTATGGAGACACAGGAACTTGAGTTATATTTCTAATGGAAGTGGTTTCAAGTCATTTGGAGATGTAATGTAGTAGTTATGATCAATTTACTAGAGGCATATCCATCCTGGTCGAGAACCGCAGAGTGACCTTCTGGAGCGACCCCCTAAGGTAGCTCCCAACCAGAGCGACCAACCAGAGCGACCTACCTAAGTCGCTCGCGTTTTCATCGCCCGGAGACACAAAAATGGAGGCTGGAGCGACCTCTCAGAGCGACCCCCCAAGGTCGCTCCCAACCCAAGAGCGATCTCCTGGAGTGACCCTCTGAGGTCGCTCCGCGTTATCTGCTGCACGATTTTATTATTTTTCAAGGACCTTTTTGCAATTGTTGTGCACGTTTTTGCACTTGGAAAACCTAATGTTTAAGTACTATGTAGCCACCATTTGGCAGATGATCTTTTTTCTATTGTATACACAAAACTCTCTCAAGAAAAGTTCTCTTTTGGATTTGATTGTTCTTGTGTTCTTGTGAGTTTCTCTTCTAATTCTCTATATGATTCATCTGAAATCCACCATGGGTTTAAGACGAATCATGGAGATTAGTGAGTAATCACTTTTTGGATTCATGGGTTAGGGTGATTAAGGGTGATTAGGCTAGTTCTAGGATGTTTTAGGTATAGATCATACTTGTTCCTTGCTAGTAGAGTGATCTTAATGCATCATTTGAGTAGGCCACTCAAAGGATGATCTCTAGGCATTTCTCACCCAAAAGGTGTTTGATGAAATGCCTGAGTCAACTCTCCTAGGCTCTTAGTGTACTTTGCCAAAGATATTTGTTGTTAAAGATGCTAAGATAGCTAATAGACTTGTTAGTAATGATTGCTTGCATGTTATTCAACCAAAGACATTTGATGTTTGAGACATGTTAGCAAATGAGCATTCATCTAGACATAGAACTTGCTTAGAATTGTGTCTAGGCTTAAGGTTAATAGTTTGATTGATTCATTTGTCGTCCTTAGTTCGAAACTTGATCACCCAAGGTCTGAAATCCCTGTACCCATGAGTTCTCCTTTCCAATAGCTTAAAAGTATCATTTCTGTTACTTGCATTTTAGTTTTAGTTTAAAAACCATCCAATTCACTGGTTGCACCTAGATTAGGCAAATACTTGCATTCTCTCTGCATTTGAATCCCTCAGAACTGGTTCGACAACTTACTTCCACTATACTATCATTTGACTTAGGAGCCTCAAAATTCCTAACATCAGTAATAAGAATCGATCGATACTCATCCAGAGTTGTCGATCGATGTAGCTGAGAACTAGTGTTGTCGATCGATATCGAGGACGAAATGGTTTAGCCGACTCCTTCACCAAGACTTCACCAAATTACGAGATTGCCCCTGACGAGTTTTTAACTTAATGGAAATGCTTAAATATTCCTGCTAAGTGTTTTTGACGGCAAGCAAGCTTTGACAAGTCTAAAAAGCACAAGTCTTGAGAGGCAAAGCAGAGAGTGTGAGAGAGAGACTAGAGTTTTATATGTTTTGAGAGATTTGAGAGATTTGTGAACTCCATTTGTTTTCTACTCCTTATCTATGCAATTCTTTTATCTATCTATTATTATAAATTGCTTAGCTATGTCTGAGTAGTCTACTTGTTATATCTAGGGTTTAAATTGGTTTGTGGAATTAGCCCCAAACTATATTTGCTAAGTAGTGATATTCATCAAATAGATTGCACCCTAATCTTGTTCTAAAGTAGCTAACTAGAGCATAGATCACTAGGATCTTTGATATCTTGAATTATCTGTTTGAACTAGTGTCTCCTTGGAGAAGAGCTAACCGCCCTCCTTTAGATCTAGTGTTCATTATCGGCTCGCGCCTAGGCATATCTAGAAGCCGTCGATCGCTATCCCGACAGGTGAATCTATCGGCGCTGCGAAAGGTGTATCGCTCGATATCTCTAAAGGATATCGATCGACTCTTTTTCTGTGTCAACATATGACAGTTGAGGCCAGAGATCTAGATTATTTAACCAGTGAGACATCACTGAGAGTTAAGCGGCTGAGTTCTATAGTATCATGCAAGCAACTTGTTAGGCATTTATAGATATTATAATCTACATTCCTGAATAAAAGCCCTAAGTCTAGCACTCTTCATTATCATTTAAACAACCATCATATTGTTAGTTAGAGCAACTACCTTCCTCATTTTAAGAATTGTCATTTACATTTCTTTATTAAAACCAACTTCACCTAGGATTGATTAATTGATTATATTTAATTGGTTCCCTAGCTCCCCTAAGTACTACAGCTAAACCTCTTATTTGAGAGAGTAAGCTCTACAGAGTAATTTGAGCACTATCAAAACTCGTCCCTGGATGGGAGCGTCCTTATAAGGTAATAGAGGTGCAGGGGGCAGGAGCCTATAAGCTGCAAGATAGCGATGGCAAGGTCCAACCTAACTGCTGGAACGCCTTGCATCTCAAATTCTATCATTTCTAAAGTAAGGTCCCCAGATCAAGTTTTCTATACTACTACTACTAGTATTATATATTTAAGTACACTGGTTTCCTACTCCTATGTATGCGATAACGTCTCCGAACTAAGCGTATACAATACATTATTAGTTACGGCTAATCTGGAATCATATGTCCGAACAGGCTAATGGCATATGTCCGAACAGGCTAATCTGGAATCATCTGGATAGAAGGTGGGATACCTTCTTGCTCACAACACTTATGAGATTTATTCAACTTTCTGGTTATTCTCCACTGATTAGTGGTTCCAAATAAAGCTTCTTAGATCGTGGTTCATCCTGGTTTGATAAGAATCATGAAGCTATTGCCATATGTCCGAACAGGCTAATCTGGAATCATCTGGATAGAAAGTGGGGTATCTTATTACTCACAACTCCTATGAGATTTATTTAACTTCCTGGTTAATCTCCACTGAATAGTGGTTCCAAATAAAGCTTCTTAGATCGTGGTTCATCCTTGGTTTGATAAGAATCATGAAGATAATGGCATATGTCCGAACAGGGGCTAATCTTGAATCATCTGGATAGAAAGTGGGATATCTTCTTACTCACAAACTCCTATGAGATTTATTCAACTTCCTGGTTATTCTCCACTGTTAGTGGATCCCAATCAAGCTTCTTACATATTGGTTCATCCTGCCTTGATAAGAATCATGAAGATATTGCCATATGTCCGAACAGGCTAATCTGGAATCATCTGGATAGAAAGTGGGATATCTTCTTAATCACAACTTCTATGAGATTTATTCAACTTCCTGGTTATTCTCCACTGATTAGTGGTCCAAATAAATCTTCTTAGATCGTGGTTCATCCTGGTTTGATAAGAATCATGAAGATAATGGCATATGTCGAAACAGGCCTAATCTGGAATCATCTGGATAGAAGGTGGGATATCTTCTTGCTCACAACACTTATGAGATTTATTCAACTTCCTGGTTATTCTCCACTAATTAGTGGTTCCCAATCAAGCTTCTTACATATTGGTTCATCCTGGTTTGATAAGAATCATGAAGATAATGACATTTTCCGAACAGGCTAATCTGGAATCATCTGGATAGAGAAGTGGGATATCTTCTTGCTCACAGCACTTATGATATTTATTCAACTTCCTGGTTATTCACCACTGATTAGTGGTTCCAAATAAAGCTTCTTAGATCGTGGTTTCATCCTGGTTTGATAAGAATCATGAAGATAAAGGCATATGTCCGAACAGGCTAATCTGAATCATCTGGATAGAAGGTGGAATATCTACTTGCTCACAACACTTATGAGATTTATTCAACTTCCTGGTTATTCTCCACTGATTAGTGGTTCCAAATAAAGCTTCTTAGATCGTGGTTCATCCTGGTTTGATAAGAATCATGAAGATATTGCTATATGTCCGAACAGGCTAATCTGGAATCATCTGGATAGAAAGTGGGGTATCTTCTTACTCACAACTCCTATGAGATTTATTTAACTTCCTGGTTATTTTCCACTGAATATTGGTTCCAAATAGAGCTTCTTAGATCGTGGTTCATCCTGGTTTGATAAGAATCATGAAGATAATGGCATATGTTCGAACAGGCTAATCTGGAATCATCTGGATAGAAAGTGGGATATCTTCTTACTCACAACTCCTATGAGATTTATTCAACTTCCTGGTTATTTCTCCACTGATTAGTGGTTTCCAATAAAGCTTCTTAGACATATCATCCTGGTTTGATAAGAATCATAAAGATATTGCCATATGTCCGAACAGGCTAATCTGGAATCATCTGGATAGAAGGTGGGATATCTTCTTGCTCACAGCACTTATGATATTTATTCAACTTCCTGGTTATTCACCACTGATTAGTGGTTCCAAATAAAGCTTCTTAGATCGTGGTTCATCCTGGTTTGATAAGAATCATGAAGATAATGGCATATGTTCGAACAGGCTAATCTGGAATCATCTAGATAGAAAGTGGGATATCTTCTTACTCACAACTCCTATGAGATTTATTCAACTTCCTGGTTATTCTCCACTGATTAGTGTTTCCAAATAAAGCTTCTTAGATCGTGGTTCATCCTGGTTTGATAAGAATCATGAAGATATTGCTATATGTCCGAACAGGCTAATCTGGAATCATCTGGATAGAAAGTGGGTATCTTCTTACTCACAAATCCTATGAGATTTATTTAACTTCCTGGTTATTTTCCACTGAATATTGGTTCCAAATAAAGCTTCTCTAGATCGTGGTTCATCCTGGTTTGATAAGAATCATGAAGATAATGGCATATGTCGAACAGGCTAACTGGAATCATCTGGATAGAAAGTGGGATATCTTCTTACTCACAACTCCTATGAGATTTATTCAACTTCCTGGTTATTCTCCAATGATTAGTGGTTTCCAATAAAGCTTCTTACAATATCATTTCCTGGTTTGATAAGAATCATGAAGATATTGCCATATGTCCGAACAGGCTAATCTGGAATCATCTGGATAGAAAGTGGGATATCTTCTTACTCACAACTCCTATGAGATTTATTTAACTTCCGGGTATTCTCCACTGAATAGTGGTTCCAAATAAAGCTTCTTAGATCGTGGTTAATCCTGGTTTGATAAGAATCGTGAAGATAATGGCCCATATGTCTCGAACAGGGCTAATCTGGATTCATCTGGATAGAAGAAAGTGGGATATCTTCTTACTCACAACTCCTATGAGATTTATTCAACTTCCTGGTTAGTCTCCACTGATCAGTGGTTCCAAATAAAGCTTCTTAGATCGTGTTTATCCTGGTTTGATAAGAATCATGACGATATTGCCATATGTCCGAACAGGCTAATCTGGAATCATCTTGATAGAAAAGTGGGATATCTTCTTACTCACAACTCCTATGAGATTTATTTTAACTTCCTGGTTATTCTCCACTGAATAGTGGTTCCAAATAAAGCTTCTTAGATCGTGGTTCATCCTGGTTTGATAAAGAATCATGAAGATAATGGCATATGTCCGAACAGGCTAATCTGGAATCATCTGGATA
>NC_079514.1:21231819-21242977 GCF_000801105.2 Raphanus sativus | reverse complement strand
CTTCAATATACTAAAATGATAGATGTTAAAGTATAATTTTAATAGAAAACATGAACATGTAAAATATATCCTTTCTATAGTATAACTTAATTTTTTTTAAATGACTGTATACAAACCGTATAAATTAGAAGAAAAACATATTTTGAAGGAGATGTTCTATTTGAAATATTTCAGATCATGAATTTATTATAAGGAACTTGAATATATTAGTATGTAATAAAAACTAATAACAAAGTAAACTATATAAAAAATCATTATAATGTCAAATAAAAAACATAAACAATAAGATTATAGAGCTACACGATATATAACATGAAAATGAGAAACATATATTTAAAATGTTTACAATAACCTCACATCAGCGCGGTTGCGCGAGTCAAACTCTAGTTCCTATTAAATGACAAATGATATTATTTAACTATTATTTTTTATAAAAATTATAAACTCAGTGTTATTGAATTAATACTTCAAGACTATACCTTCAAATTGACTAATACTGCGAAAATTGTAAAATTGGGTTTCACAAAAAATAGTAATGTAAGATGTTTTAATATTTTTTTAGCTAAATATACAAAGATTTCATGTGATAGTTTTGTATGTAAGATAAATCATATAAACTAATTAGTTTTAAATCATCTAAATTTTATTAAAACATAAAAAAAATTCAGATTTCAGATTAGACACATCCCTGTGAAAACTATTTCTTTGTTTTTATCTAACTCCCTTTTCAATAAAATATCAAAACAACACTTATAATTTACTCTTGTAACAACAGTATTTAAATTAAGTTTCAAACTTTCAAAAAAAAAAAAAATTGGAGTAGTTTTGTTTGTGTGTGGTAATCGGCTGTGTTTACTAGATCAGACCGAACATGCTGGGATTCAGTGAGTTTAGACTTCCATTTTTTTTTGGGCAACTGAGTTTAGACTTCTTGAAGTCTGTGAAACATTGTCGTTTTCTTAAAGCTAACAGAGTAACAGTCTCCCTGAACATTGGAATCTCCGTCACCGTCCGATTAAGATCTATCATGATCTTCTATCGTCCGATTTAGTTACCAAAAATGCTGAAACATGATTAAAGAATGTACTATCTACCAATTACAATTTAGGGATCATCAGATGAGTCGGATTCTGATAACGTCACGATTTTGTGGGACCCAACTTAAATAAACACGATCCATGGTACACAACAGTGACAACACAAGACTTGTGGTTGATACACGTGAGGTGGTTGGTAGGTTTCGATATTTTACATCGCTATATGAATGACACTATCCATAGTTATTGTATAAGTGACACTTGATACTTATAGATAGGGATAAAACTTAAAAAATAAATTAGTCTATGATATTAACTTTCTAATTAATAAAGCTGAAGTCATTTCATTTGAATCGAATTGTAACTTTTCCAAATTTTTATTGTTTATAGAGTTTTTAGTATGGTATCTACATTGAAGAAAACATCATATTATTGAAAACTGGTCTGGTGAGATCCCAGAAACCACTTACTCACCATCCATGAATATATTCAGGTGCCGACTGGTTTTCCTGCTACCACTCGCAAACGCAGCTTTTGCGGTTTATAGCGGTTGTTGGCGTTTCGAAACAATCACAGAAAACGCTACAAATCGCTTCAAACCGCTCCGAACCTCTTAAAATCAAAAGATGGTTCCAGCTAGCGTTTGCGGTTGCGGGCGGTTGCGGGAGGGTAAATTTTTTTCTTTAAAAACAGAATAAATAAAAATAATACTAAAAATATCCAATAAATTTTTCAATTGAAATAATAGAAATTGTAAAATGTATTCATATTATATTTCAATTTATATTATAAATTCAAAACTAAAATATTTTCTATAAATTTTTAAAATTGAATAATATGATTTTATAAATATAAATTTTATATTTTCATATTATTATGATTTTAATATTTTTATAATTACATAAAATGTAAATATTGTTAAATTATTATTTAACAGATGTTGCGTTTTGTAGTTTACCAGTCATAAAAGTCTTGCAAACGCAACAATTTCTAACAGCTATACCAGTCGTACAAATCTCTAAAAAACGTTTAAAACCGCAACCACCCGCATCCGCAAACTCCCGCAACCGCAACCGCAACCGCTGCGGTTACACCAGTCAGACCCTCAGTCAGAGGCGGACCTACTTGTAAAGTAGGGGTGTCACTTGACACCGGTTAAATTTTAAAAACTAAACTAGATACTGACCCGCCCTAAGAGGGCGGGAATATGTTTTGTTTTGTATGTTTTTTTTGAAATTTAATTTATAAATTTGTGTTTTTTATTATATATGTATTTTTGTATCAGATCTGTGTTTTTATTTTTAATCTTACTTGTGTAATTTTTCTCAAAATGATTAGGCTTCTGATTTTGATAATTGTATTGAAATTATTATGTTACATAACTTTATGTTATTAATTTATTATTGAACAAAATTTTACAAAGAAATTGAAAAATCCCTAAAAATAAAATAATTGTTCAAATAAAAAGAGCATTATAAGCACCTTCAGGTAAGATACAAAATTCCATTAACAGTTCGTAAATCTGTGTAGCTGGTCGATATTTTTTTCTTGTTTAAAAGAAAATGTAGATAAAATAATTCGCTTGTATTGGAGTTATTTTCACAGTTACTCATTGTATTCTCTTTGTTCTTACTATTAATTTTCGCCCAATCTTGATATTGCGAAGTTTTATTTGTCTTCTTTGTTGAAACATTACCAAAATCATCATCTTCATGTGTAGTTTCTTTGTCGCCTTTTTCATATTTTTTTTCCATCTATAGCAAATATGATTAAAGAAAATTTTATTTAATTTTTTGGTTTTAATATTTTTGTTTAATTTTTTTTTTCACAAATTTATTTATAATATTTGTGTTTTTATAATCATATTTTTTGTTTTTCTTTGTAATCTTATGTATAAATCTTAATCAAAAACTATTTTATCTATTATATAAATAATAACAATCAAAAAATTGATTCGACATACACTCGTTTCTTTATAATCATATGCCAATTTCTTATAATCATATTTATCTATCTATTCTAGAGTAGGCCAGAGCATCCGGATCCTCGGATCTTGTCCGAATCTTTTGGGTCCTGGAAATTTAAACCCATATATGTACTTATGATTTTTCGGGTCCGTTCCGGTTCGGGTCTTCTCGAGTCCGGGTCAGTTCAGGTCTATGATTTTAGTACTCGTGAAATACCTATAATTTTCGCATATATTTTGGACTCGGATCGGTTTGGGTATTTAGGACCTTTAGGACTCGAAAGTGACCCAAAATACACGAACTGGAGTTGAAAACTCGAAAATACCTGAAAACTCAAAAATACTCGAAGAACCTATAAATACCTGAAAATTTATCCAAAATCAGACCCATAAACCGAGAAGGTACCCATAATTCTTTCTGAATATTACCAAATTATATTTTTGGAAAAATTATTTCTAGAAACCTGAAATACACCTGAAAATCCGAATCCAAAACTTAAAAAAAATATAATCGAAAATTAAAAAATTACCCAATATACCTAATATATACAATAAGTTCGAGTACTTTGGGAATCTGATCGGATCTCAGGTAGGATCCGGATTCAAACCGAGACTTACGGGTCCAAATAAAAAAGACCCAGTATGTACTTTAACATGGACCGGACCCGAACCTGTATTTTTAGATTAGTTCTGGTTCGGGTCTTGGTGTCCGGGTAAAATCCCACACCTATTCTAGATCTTGATCCATGCTTGAAACGCAGATATTGTGTGGTTTGTATTTTTTTTTGTTTTTCGGTATATATGTCTGAATTTGATTACTATTTTATTATTAACTTTCCAATCATAAATTTTTGAATACAAATTGAAGATTTATTTTAAAATATAAATATACTAATTTTTTTAGTTTGTCAAAAATATATTGCAATAGAAACTATAAATAATATAAAATATATATATATAAAATATATATATATATATATACATACAGTTATGCTAAACTATAACACATACCATAAAACCCATGATAATTTATATAAGAATTGTTAATATCATGTTTTTAGTAAAATAGTCTAAACGGCCAAACTATACAATCCCAATGGCCATAATTAAGTTGCTTTATATATGAGAATTATAGAAATGAAAATCCTCCACTTGCATTTTATTTTCTGTAAGTTACTTTATGGAATGAATGATTTTGTAATTTACATCTTAGCTAAATATTAGGACGTGCGAATCCGAGAATTAAGGGAAGAAGAGAGGTTACAAAATATATGGTTTATTTTTAATTAGATAACATGAAAAATAATTGTTGGACTCAATATGATATCAACTGGTCATGCTGGAAAATTAATAGAATAGATTTGCAAGCCTAAAACATTGGGTTTCTTTAGCTCTTTTGGTTAATGTGTTTGACACCAATTAACATGGGTTCAAGTTCTCAGTGTGTATAAACTCTAGTATAGTTTTATTTTTACCATTTTCTTGTAGATGATTAATATTAGTTTTAATAATTCAAAAATAATACTTCAAAACCGATTTCATCATTATAGAGTTGTCTAAAAATTAGGAATGACTTAACTGATCAACTTCTAGAAGACATGCATAATGATGAAATCGGTTTGGTCCTTCTCTGTTATTAAACAAAGATCAAGAAGCTGATTTATGACCAACGATATTTTTAGCTAAGGCAATTACGGTTTATTATGTTTTTTTTTCTTTTTGTTAAAAAGCTTTTTAAAAGGAAAAGAATTAGTTAGAGGATAAAGTTGACAATGTACAAAAAGGACATGAGGATTTACATGATAATACATTTGCTATCATTAGAGGATTTGCCATCGTGTCTTGAAGAAGCAGATGATGGCTTGTCGCTACTCCTTGGTACCTTCAATGGTCAGATACAATGAATTTCTTATCATTTACATTCAAACGAAGCAATTGAATTCTGACTACAGTAAAATGATGTGCAATGTTACAATCAATTCACCTAACATATGAAGTTTAGGGACGATAAAAATGTACCAAACATAACTTACAAACTCGCTTTTCAAGGCATTTATTCTTTTACCTTTTTTTATGATCATTTGGTGCAAGTCATACAGTAACTTAATTACTCAGGAAACATCTTGTCGACTATTTATCTCTCTAGAAGTTTTTTTTCTCCGCCTTCTCTCTAGAATCAAAAGCTGCAATCAATCTCTCTAGCCGGCGGTTTTGGCTTTCTCGCCACCGCCGGTCCGGCCTTAAGCTTTCTAGATTTTTCTTTCTGTTTTTGCTTTGTTTTTATCGGCTTTACAGCGGTTTGATCCGTCATCATCCTGTTTTCCTTTGCCTCCGGCCATGCATCGTGATAGAACCAAAATCGAGCACCGTTCTTTTTTGTTCATAGACACGAACCAAGGTGGCAATCTTGTCAACCAGCTCGACCCAACCAAGGTTTTACCATCAGCTCGTGCCGATCTAACCGTCCAAACCGATTGTGCCTTTCACTGTATTGACCCGTGGACTTCCGGAGTAAAAGCCCGCATGGATCAGCCCTCGTTTGTCCAGCCACAGAACCAGCAGGTTCGGATGAACCTGGACAGTAGCCGAAGGGTCTTCTTTGACCCGTCTTCCTCAAATTCGCCAACATTGACCAGACTTCATCAATTTCCGCACTTTGACTCATTTATCACATTCTAGTCAATGTTTTCATTTTCTATGCATTGTTTTCCCCACAAATGTATTTATTTCTTTGACTACAAAGTACTATAAATATGTAGTCTCATTCTTGAATAAAATCAGATCAATTTGGTTGTTTATTTTTGTTCTTCTTCTCTGAGTGAGAGAGAGTTCTTTAGCTAGTTCATCGGTTTGAACCGGCTTGTTGATTTGGTGGTCAGCCAATCATCTGTGTGTGTTATTTGGTGGTTAGCCAACACATTCATCCGTTCTTTGGTGGTTAGCCTTAGATCGTTGGTATATCAAGAGTCATTCCGCACCTCTTGACGATCCTATCAATCCATCCCAGTTCCAGAAGTGCCATCGCCTTCTCGGTTCATATCCAACACCCGGCCAAAGCCATCCTTCCCGATTTTGGGTCTATCACATCGTCTTCTCCGGTGGTGGTCCGGCGTTTGCTTCTGGGGCCGTCCCGTTTTCTCTTGGGTAGTGGTCGCCGGTTTTCGATTCTCGCAGAAGGGTTCGAGCTGTAGAAAAGTGTGTTTGTTGTGGTGGGTTGGTGGCCGAATTTGGGTGAGATCGCGGCGTGTTCGAGGGCTGCTCCCCGAAGGTCGGGCCTTCATGTGAAGACTCCGAATCCAATACCTCCGATATTATCGTTGGAGGTGGATTTTTTGGTGGTCGTGTTTCGTGTCCCGGTGTTTACCGGAGATGGTGCTCTGTTATGATATAGCGTCGACTTCCAGGTGGGAAGGAAGTGGTGATTTGCGATTCCGGTGAGGTCTCGGCTTTGGTCCCGGCGGTGGTTTCCAGACAATTCCGATGATGACTCTTCGCTGCCTCGCCACGCGTCCCTTGGGTGGTAAGATTGTACCATGTGGAGCGGTGTGTGAGTTGGGTCGGGTCAAGTTTTTTATTCGGGTTGGGCCTGGATTTGTACTCGCCCTGTTGGGCCTTTTGTGTTTGTATTATGGCCTTTTAGGCGTTTTTAATAATATAAGATGGCATAAAAAAAAACTTAGTTACTCAGGACATCCAATTCATATCATTCTAGAATATTTATCTTTCCTTGTTTCTATTTAAATACGGTATAGTGTTTTTTTTTGATTAACCTGGGGTATCCCAGGTCAATGGAAAGGCCCAGACTAATCTCTAAGGGAAGATGCAGTCCACGGATAAACTCTTTCTCCGGATATTCAAATGAGTCCACTATAATACAGTATAATGTTATGAGTAACGCCGGCTGTTTGGCTCCGGAAAGGTGTGTGTATTTTTGCTGGCTTGGGTATGTCTCGATTGAATTTCACTATAATAATTAACTAGGATAATATATACATTTTGCGCAGTGTGAACTTATATAATAAAAACTAATATTATATAGTATTGACAAATTAAATATGTATATGTGTTTGATTTTTTTTAATATGCATACAATTGTGTTTTCTTTATATAATTATTTATATGTTGGTCTGAGCATTTGTAATGGTAATAGTGGACTGAAATCTGTATTTTGAATTTATAGTGAGTGATCGATTTGAGCTTAAAATTTTTATCACCTTGTTTATACTTATAAAAATCGCAATGTGGTCATCATGTGAATTTTTATTACAAAAACATGTTTTAATATTTTTTTAATACTTTACTTTAACATCATTGAAAACTATTTTAATGGTTTTAGAACCAACAACTTAGTATTGTTTTCAAATCGAATTACTTTGACCTTAGTCTTCCACACAGTTTTAAAGGGTTTCAATTAGACAACTAAACTGATGCAGCATATTTTCTTGTTTTAAGTCGTTAGCTGAATATATATATTATTTAATTTGAATATCTATTAAATAAAAATCAATATTAATACAATTTTATGATTATTTTTATCTTGTTATAACAAAACCAATTAAGCCATTGATCACAAAATTTTCAAAGTGGGATTTTAAAATTTCTAATAATTTATGGCTGTTTAAAAAATCAAAATATAACATATAAGAAAAATCTATTTTTATTATATAGTTAATGTGATTGTTTAATATATGTTAATAATATAAAACTAAAAAAGAGAGCTAAGATACAAAAACTATTATCAAATATTTATTATTCATAATCATTAATCGTCATATATATATTTATCTTATTAGATAATTCTGTAGCTTTTATTTAAGGAAAGTGTGAGAATATTTGTTTGTATACTATTTATTGATTTGATAATTAACTTAATAAAAAATATATTATAAATATGGACCAACCACCTATTTTTCTAAACATTCTGAATTTTATTCTCATGGTAACACGTAACTACAAAATAATGTTGTAATGTTTTTCAATTAATATATAAGGGATATTAAACCATTGATCATTAATTTTTAACATAATAATTTTAACAGTTTTAATAATTGATTTTTGGTTTTTAAAAATCAAAATATAACATATACGAAAAAATCTAAATTTAATTTTATAGCTAATTTGATTGTTTAATTTATTTTAATAATATAAAATTATACAAAAAATGATGGAGGATACATAAATTGTTATCGAATCTTATTTATTAGAATCATTAATTTTCATATATATTAGTCATATATGGTAATTCCGTAGCTTTTATTTAAGGGATAGGAAACATAATTTATAAAAATTATATTCAATCAATTTTAAATTGACTGTGAAAGTGACACATGACGAAATTAGTGTTAATGTATTAAGGTCAATGCTTCTCCTTTAATATATAAGGGATCTTTAGATGACAAAAAGAGTATGCAGGTACGGTTCTGAGAAATTATAAAACTATTTGGCCGGAAATTTTTTAAAAATATAAAACTATTATTTAATTAACTAGTAATAATAAAAACAAGAGAAAAATTACTCAGATTAACTCTAATATTTTACTTAGTTACTAGTTTAACTTTATGTAATCAATATAATCTAACAAATGGAAAAGACCAATTAACCCTAATAGTTCCTCTTTACTACAATTTCACCATTATTCTTTTAATTCTTTATCATTTTTTTAAAAAAAGAAGTTGGATATTAGGAATTTGCCATAGGAAGGGGGGGAAATGGTAGTGATGAGGGGAAGAAAATTGGGGGAATTTAGTGTGTGGAATGCAAATAGAGTGAGTTTGGTGTGTAGGGAGTGCAATTATTCTTTTAAAAAAAGCTAAATAATTTAACATAGTCGTCGTAGACATAAACAAGAAAAACTTTTTGCTACTATATGGAAATTGTCGATTTCAAAATTGCCGGCGGTTTAATCTTCTTGCTCCGAGTAGCAAAGACTTCGTCGGTGGGAGGGTCTCTTGTTATCTCTGCTGACAAACACTCCAAAGACGATAACCACTATCTCTCCTCCGAGTAGCGTCGACTTCGCTGGCGAGAGGGTCTCTTGTTATCTCCGCTGTCAAATACTCCAACGACGATAACCTCCATATCTTCATCTGTTAATTACGTATGTCACTTCATGGTTTCGAATCTGTATTTCGTTTTCTTCTCCGATTTATAATTTTTTTTTGGAACATTGATATTTCCATGGAGTTTGGATAGATTTTGATTTGGTGTCAAGTGTACAGATCATAATATTTGTTGCAAGAACGAATCATATGCCTCTCATACTTTGGATAGTTGTTTGTATAGAGTTGATTCGTGGTGGGTGCTTGTAAGAGAATGAGTGTAATAAGCACATCTCAACTGTATTGTAGCTTGGATTTTTTTTAAATGATGAATAGTTTGATTACAACCAACACTCGCTTTTGTACTAGAATTTCATGCTAACAAATTTTTTTTAATGTTTTTCATTTTAGATGTTACTTCTAGCATTAAGAGAAACTATCTGCGTCTACTTTACAGTAAAGGAAAATCTCCTAGTCAGCAAAGGAGTATGATTTATTATAGCTATTTGTCAAATTTTCAAATGGTTAGAGAAGGTGTGGGATTTGATGCATGGGAGGCTGTAATAAAGTCTGCAATTGGTGTATTTCCTATGTTTTTTATGAGCTCAAATTCACATGGTGGGCAAAGCTTGTCCATTACCTATTAACGAATCAGCTTCAAGTGAAGAAGCATTATGAGATATGGTCGTTGATTGATTGGCAGCTCATTCGTCTCTCCTTGGTTGAATTTGGTGAGATAACAAGAATGAATTGCGAACCATTCCAAAAGGGGAAATTTGTGATGTTGATCATTCAGAGTTCTGGAAAGAAATGGGGGTTTCTGCAGTTGTTGGTCCTAACTTAGTTCAGCTTCAGTCGGTATTGGAAAGATGCCAATATTGGAGTCTCGAGAAGAGGACAATGGGTGGATAGTTATGTGTTATTCATCTTGGTATCTATGGAATTTCTCCCTCACGTCATATTATGTTGGATTGTGCGAAGAGAGTCCTTGATTATGAAGCTTTCCGGAGATACCTGAGGGGTCTTGTAGCGTGGCAGAGTTTGATATACTCTGTTAAGTGTGTCGATTACAGCAAAAAAGAATCTTATACGAAGGCAGGGTTCATTTTCATCTTACAGATATGGGCATATGGTGTTTGATAGAAAAGTTGGTTTTGTACCTTTCTTGAGGCTATGGTGTTTTTTCTTTATTTTACTTTCTTGTCTGATACAGAAGCCGTTGCGTTAAAAAAATCCATGTTCAATTGTCTGGTTGATACTTGTAGTAACAATGTTTAAAATCGCAAAGTATAAAAAAAAAGCCACATGTAAGAAGAAGAGCTAGAAAAGAAACAAAGTCGCTCAAGAAACATAACATGACAGACAAGTGAAGCTTTGCCACGCAGGTACATCACTCACCTGCAATTTCAACAGATAATTGTTCATAACCCGAAGAACCAGAGCAAAATAATTAGTTTCTACTAAAAATTCTGAAAGTATAGAAAAAGACTAACCATAAGCTAAACTTGAACCTTGCAGGTCTTACAGTTATGTCCAGATTGATGAAACCTTGAACATAAATATTGTTTTCTAGGTTCGTTTTTTTCAGTAGTTTTCTCTAAAGCCAATTTCATCCTTGATTTTTTGGGTCTTCCAAGTTGTGTGTACAATCGGGGGAAAGCAATTTGTGATATTTTCTGGAACCCGTGAAGCTTGATCTCTTGGCATTATAGAAGTGGAGTAAGCGCTCCACAAGTATGAGCTATGATAATAGGGGTGACAAAGAGATATGCTGCATTGCTTACGTGCTTCCGCTGCCGCGATTGCATGAACACATGGTAACTTCTTCTTATCAAACCGACGACAAGTACATTGTCTTCCTGTTAAATCAATGATATGCAGAGACAAACCAGTTGTAACTTGTGAATGATGTAAATCGATTGCTTGAACTGTAAGCATCTTGCCATGTGCTACACGTTTCTAAGGAAAAAAGTGTTAGAAACTGACTGTAAAAAGCAAGTAACTAACAAAAATATAAAGAACAAGTGTTATTCTACCTCCAAAAGTTTGTCCACTCCACGAGTCAAGGTTGTCTTCATTGTTCCCGTAGCTGTCTTCATTGTTCCCGCAGCTGTCAC
>NC_079514.1:21218281-21231719 GCF_000801105.2 Raphanus sativus | reverse complement strand
ATAAAACCGTACGATTCTCCCGATCTAAATCAAGCCGGTTTTACATGAAGAAGATTTTACTCAGCATGTTCTATTCGATACGGATAGGAGAAACAATATTCTTTTCTTAAACTTAAAAAAATAGAGAAATCAGAACCAAGTCAAGATGATACGGAGTTACATCTCTTTTCCTATTTCCAAAGGAACTGGAGTTACATCTCTTTTCCATTTCCATTCAAGAGTTCTTATGTGTTTCCACGCCCCTTTAAGACCCCAAAAAATTAACAAATGCCCTTTTCTTAGGACCATGTGCGAGATAAAAAAAAGAGAGAAAGAATCGTAACCCCACGATTAACTATTTTGTTTATGAATTTCATATTAATGGAAATACATGTCCTACCGAAACAAAATTTGTAACTTGCTATCCTATAATCTTGCCTAGCAGGCAAAGATTTCACTCCACGAAAAAGATTATTCATTCGGATCAACATGAAAGCCCAACTACATTGCATTTCCAGAATTCATGTTATATATTGGAAAGAGGTTGACCTCCTTGCTTCTATTGTATAATCCTCTTCCCGCTGAGCCTCGTTTCTTCCATGATTAACTGTTGGCACCAGTCCTACATTTTGTCTCTATGGACCGAGAAGAAAGGACTCACTGTGCCAAGATCACTAACTAGTACTAATCTTATAGAATAGAAAATCCTAATATAATAGAAAAGAACTGTCTTTTCTGTATACTTATGTATACTTTCCCCGGTTCCGTTGCTACTGTGGGCTTTACGCAATCGATCGGATCATCTAGATATCCCTTCAACACAACACAACATAGGTCGTCAAAAGGATGTCGGAGACCCACCAAAGCACGAAAGCCAGGTTCTTTCAGAAAATGAATTCATATTCGAAGAGTGCATAACCGCATGGATAAGGTCACATTAACCCGTCAATTTGGGATCCAATTCGGATTTTTTTTTAGGGATATTGGTAAGGAATTGGAATGTAATAATATCGATTCATAATGGATTCATATCGATATAGAAGAAAAGGTTCTCTATCGATTCAACAAGTGCTGTACTTATGGGAAAGCGATAGAGAAAGAGAAAAAAAAAACGAAGATTTCACATAGTGATTTTTTTGACCAAAAAATTGAATTTATTTCGTACCCTTCGCTCAATGAGAACATGGGTCAGATTCTATAGGATCAAACCTATGGAACTTAAGAATGATGGAAGGGAATAAAATAAATAAAAAGAAATCAAATAGAGAAAAGATAGGAAAAATAAAGAAATAATAAGTAAATAAAAATGAAGTAGAAGAAACCAGATTCTAAATGAACAAATTCAAACTTGCAAAAGACTCTTTCTAATTCTCGAAGAAATAATAAGATCATATGATTGGACCCGCAGATGTTCGGTAAAAAGAATAATCTTATCCTTTGAGAATAATCAAAAATAGAAAGTGTTCAATTCGAACATGAAAAGGTGACTGAGTTTATCCTAGTTACCCTTCGGGGCGGAGTGGAAGAAGGGAGGAGATTCGCGAACGAGGAAAGGGACCAATGACTTCGAAAGAATTGAACCATGAGCCGTATGAGGTGAAAATCTCATGTCCGGTTCTTTAGAGTGGCAGTAAGGGTGACTTATCTGTCAACTTTTCCACTATCAGCTCCAAAAAACCAAACTCTACTTTACGTAAAGTTGCCAGAGTACGATTAACCTCAGGATTTGAAATCACTGCTTATATACCTGGTATTGGCGATGATTTACAAGAACATTAACCAAATTATGTAGTCTTAGTAAGAGGGGAAAGGGTTAAGGATTTACCCGGCAGTGGCTTGGTTAAGGGAACTCACCGGAGCCGTAGCGAAAGCGAGTTTTCATAGGGCAATTGTCACTGCTTATGGACTCGAACCTGGGTGATCTATCTATGACCAGAATGAATCTTGGGTGAAACTAAGTGGAGGTCCAAACTAACTGATGTTGAAAAATCAGCAGATGAGTTGTGGTTGCCACTCGAACCAAGAGCTAGCTGGTTCTCCCCAAAATGCGTTGAGGCGCAGCAGTTGATTGGACATCTAGGGATAAAACACTGTTTTGGTGCAGGCCACGAGAGCGGTACCAAATCGAGGCAAACTCTGAATACTAGACATGACCTCAAAATAACTGGGGTTAAGGTCGGCAAGTGAGACGGTAGTGCATAAACTTCATCGTCGAGAGGGAAACAGCCCGGATCACCAGCTAAGGCCCCTAAATGGCTGCTCAGTGATAAAGGAGGTAGGGGTGCAGAGACAGCCATGAGTTTTGCCTAAAAGCAGCCACCCTTGAAAGAGTTTGTAATAGCTCACTGATCGAGCGCTCTTGCGCCTAAGATGAACGGGGCTAAGCGAATTGCCAAAGCTGTGGGATGTCAAAATACATCGGTATGGGAGCGTTCCGCCTTAGGGGAAAGAAACCGCGCGAGCAGCAGTGGACAAAGCAGAAGTGAGAATGTCGGCTTGAGTAACACAAACATTGGTGAGAATCCAAAGCCCCGAAAACCCAAGGGTTCCTCCACAAGGTTCGTTCACGGAGGGTGAGTCAGGGCCTAAGATCAGGCCGAAAGGCGTAGTCGATGGAAAACAGGTGAATATTACTGTACTACCCTTGTTGGTCCCGAGGGACGGAGGAGGATAGGTTAGCCGAAATATGGTTATCGGTTAAAGAAGAAAGGTGTTCATGTTTTTCAAGGTAAGAAGGGGTAGAGAAAATGCATCGAGCCAATGTTCGAGTACCAGGCGCTACGGCGCTGAAGTAACCAATGCGATACTCCAGGAAAAGCTCGAACGACATTCAACAAAAGGGTACCTGTACACAAAACCGACACAGGTGGGTAGGTAGAGAATACCTAGGGGCGCTAGACAACTCTCTCTAAGGAACTAGATATACCATGGATTTTACCCACTTTTAACCATGGTATATAAGTGTTTTAGAATATATTATTTGTGTTTTGGAGTCTATTTAGAGTATTTACAGGTTCTGGGACGATTTGGAGTAAAGTAGTGATTTTGGTGCTCTTTGGAGTCTTTCGAAGTGCAGAACTGCACATACAAATCAGATATTTAGCTATGGATGAAGATCTTCCCAGCATTATGCCCGTTTGAGATCAATCAGCATTCTGTAGCAGAAGTTATGCGTGTTTTACTGAAGAGTGGTCAGTCTGCCTCGCAAGAGGAAGCTGTCGAGAAGAGAAACACAAACCGATCGATGCAGCACACTGCATATCGATCGATTTGGATGCTAGAATGCGGGCCGAGTATATTTAATGACCGACTGAAGCCAAGGAGCCACCCCAAAGTTACCAAAATACCCTTGGACGACCAGAAACCCTATTTATGTGTATTTTCTAAGCCATTGTTGATGGCCAAGCTTTATTCTATTGATTGTTCTTAGTTAGGAAAGAAGAGAGGAACTCCTTCAGAGTCCTCTTGCAACTCCATTGTTTTGGTTTTATATTATTCATGCTTTTCATCTATTGATCTATGATTTATGTGACAAACTTCATGTCTGAATAGATCCACCTGTTAGGTTTAGGGTTTAGATAGGTTTTGAGGGATTAGCCCAAAATGTAGAATTGCTAAGTTATGATATTCATCATTGAAGATTGTTCTTAATGCTTATTTAGGAGTAATTAACCTGAACTTGACTTTAGATTTATTAACTGATTTATCTTCTCTGAGCTAGGATTGATAGATACATTCGAGAGTTGGTCTAGAAACCCTAGTGAACATATATTCAACCTGTCGATCGATACGCCTAATACAGCATCGATCGATGCTTTCCTAGAATTTACAATGAGAGTTGGAGTTCTTGGATCTAGTAATAGACAACCCATTAATCAAGAGTTGATCGGTTATTCTTATAGTTGAGTTCTATAATATCATGCTTTAGTCTATATATCATTATAATCCTGATTTCCTGAATAGAAACCCTAGATCTAGAAAACCATCCTTCTATCAAACAACTTCTACCAAACTGAACAATTCTCTTGTTCAACTTGTTTACTGCTTTGTTTACTGCTTTATTTATATTTACTGTCTTATAAACTATTAGCCAAGCTAAAATCTTATAACTGTTAGATCTACTGTGTGCCCTAGCTCCCTGTGAATTCAATTCCTAAGTACTACAACTCGGCCTCTTATTTGAAAGAGTATAAATCACTCCTTATGGTAATTTGAGTGATATCAAATTTTGGCGCCGTTGCCGGGGAGCTTTGATCACCATCAGATCTTGTCTACTTAGATTTGGTCTAGGTTTTACTATTGTTCAAAAAACTCATAAATTTTTTTTTTGTGTTTTAGATACATGGATATGAGTACCAGAAGCAACAAGGGAACATGGCTTTTATTAGTATAGCCACTGGATTTGGAACGTGTGATCCAAAAGTCTAAGAGGGCTGTCGACACCCCCCAAGCAGCGGTCAACATCATAGAAATCCGATTATCGATCGACGTTGACAACCCAGTATCGATCGACACCTTCCAAGCCGAAGCGATCGATAGTGTGAACCAAGCATCGAACGACACGATTCATCCTGTGTGGAAAAACACTGTTCACACGGGTACTGTTCACACGGGTACTGTTCACACGAGTACTGTTCACCAGGGTACTGTTCACGAGGTCAATGTTCATCAGGGTACTGTTCATCCGAGTACTGTTCATCCGAGTAATGTTCATCCTGGTACTATTCATCACGGTACTGTTCATCCTGTAACTGTTCACCTCGACACTGTTCATCCCGCATCGGTCGACACTGTTCATCCGACATCGGTCGACACTGTTCATCGCAAGACTATTCATCGCGACACTATTCATCGCAGCACTGTTCATCAGAGTACTGATCACGTGGATACTATTCAACCCGTTATTGTTCATCCGGACACTATTCATCCGAGTACTATTCATCTGGGCTCTGTTCACCGAAGTACTGTTCACGTGGGTACTGTTCACTCGGGTACTATTCATCCCAGTATTGTTCATCGCGGCACTGTGTACCAAAACACTGTTCATCCGGACATTGTTCATCCGGAATAGATCGACATTGTTCATCTGACGTCGATCGATGTTCACTTCGACACTGTTTATCACGACATTGTTCACCGAAACACTGTTATCGCGGTACTGTTCATCAAAACAATGTTCACTGCAACACTGTTCATCCAGGTACTGTTCATCCGACGACGCAAAATACTATTCATCAAAGGTCGACCAACACAACATGCTTAGATGAGAACATGATGTTAAGAGATGAAGAAGGTCGCCCACGCAACAACACATGACAGTTGATTAATGCAGAGGGTGCTGTAATCCTTGATGTGATTGTTGTTCTTGAGACAACCGAGTTTTATCTGAACCGCGAATGGTATGATTGGGGAAGTGTGAACCCTTTCCGAGGACTTCTTCATGAAGATCCCAGAGACCATATCAAAGAGGATGAGGAACTAGCCTCAGCAAGCGAGCAGAATGAAGTATCTGTAGATCACATTATTTGCAGGAACTTCCCATACTCTATCTCTGGAGAGGCATTCAGTTGGTTCAGTCGATTACATCCAGGATCTCTGACCTGCTGGGAGGACATTAAAAGTGCATTCCTCAATAAATTTTCCAATGAAGCTGCAGCAACTCGACAGAGGAAGTTTGATGATTAAAGGTCGGGAGAAGGAATTGATGGCTAGATTTAGTCAGAAGTTGGGTGTAGACTACACTGAGCCGAATGGAGAATTTGAAACCATTAGCACTCACATCAAGAAGCCAGACATTCAGGTTCAACAGGCATATGAGGATACACAGAGGAACAAACTGAACAGAGGACAGCTGGTCAAGCATTATACAGTAGAGGGTGATGAATAACATGTATCTGGAGAGCTGAGCAAAGTAGAAGACCAATATTAGTGACACAAGCTCAGCATCGATCGACCCCACGGCCTCTACATCGATTGACACCAGCACATCAGCATCGATCGACATCACCACCTCATTGTCGATCGACACCAGCACCTTTGAATCGGTCGATACATACTTTTGTTATCGATCGATACCACTCGAAATCCCGGAAAAATCAAATTGTCCTCAGGACATTGCAGACTCGACCCAGAAGAGCACTGATGTACCAAGCTGTTATCCTGCCTTAGATGTGGACATAGAGATTACCATGGATGATTTCTCGGAACCAGAGGATAGAAAACAACTTGGAGATTTGGATTCGAGTAAAGAAGTTTCTACAGAAGATTTCTTGGGGTTAAAAGATGAAGAACAACCTGAAAATTTGGAACATGGCTAGGAGATGAAGCTTAAGGATCCAGAAACTTCACTAAAGTTTAGCATCGTTCGACACCAACATGAAGAGATCGCTCGATACCCACCCTTCACCATCGATCGACACCTGCCCTTCATCATCGATCTACACCCACCCTACATCATCGATCGACACACATCAAATTGCATCGATCGATACTCATCGTTGGACGAGCTACCAGGATACATAGTTGAACTGGAGCCAGTTGAGGAAAGAGAATACAAGTCTCGGGTCTCACACCTTGCTGTCACCAAACATCTGAGATCACCAATATGTGCAGAAAAAGCTACTGGGATTTGCAAAAGAGTGAAGAGGATACATGATCCTGTGAAAATTGTGGTTCCATACACGGTATTGAAGTTTAATCTACTATCCCGCCAGATAGAGGTACGCAGCTAGGATCCTAAAATATAGTATTAGATGATCATCAGCATGTAGTAGTTTCTCAGAGAGGGTTGAGACTTAAAAGTGACATCAAGCAAGGACCATCAGTGCCAGTGTCGAATGACACGAACCCGACATCATCAATCGATACCTCTTCCTTTGTGTCGATCAACACCCCTGTGGTTTATCAGCACGGAGAGATAGAATCAGACAAGTCTTGGGGAAAGAAGATAAGGAATTGGAAGAAGAGAAAAAGGACTAAGGGCAGTCCTCAGTTATCATTGATTTCCTACTTCTCAGATGGTGTCAGGAAATCCAGAGTGCGCAGCAAAAGCTTCTCACAGCCGTTTGCAAAGCTTTGAGCACTCTTTATTGCTGAGATGATAGACAAATGAGAAGAGTATATGGAGGAGACTTTCACACAAGAATGATAAAGCTTCAGAGAGTGGACATTCAGACTTGTTTTGGAGCATTTTCTCATTCTCATCCTGCCTAAATCAGATCTCCAAAAGTCAAGCTAATGACTAAAAATAAGCGCTGAGTGGGAGGTAACTCACTGTTAGGTTGGTTTTCAATTTAGTTTTATTTTCATATACTACTAATATTTGTTTTTACTTATTGCAGGTAAAAAAAAAGGTGAACAGTGACGATGACACTGTAGTAGAGTTACTGTAGCAGCATGCCCAGCCACACTGTAGCAAGAAAATCGATTGATGATGTAGCAAGATAATCGACCGACACTGTAGCGTGTTACTGTAGCAGCGTTACTGTAGCAGCATACTGTTCATCCAAAAAAAAAAAGTTTACATATGGTTTTATTATTATTTTTTATTATTATTCATTACTAACTAACTGTTTATTATTTATTTCAGGTATTAAAAAAAAAAAAGAGAGATCCAAGGAAGTTGAGTTTCCAAAAGAATAGACGATGGCTGCACACCATCGATCGACAGAGCATCAGAGCATCAGGGGTATCGATCGCCACTTCACTGTGTTGATTGATATTCACATCAAAATCAGGTATACTGTTTTCCTTGTTAATTTAGTACTTATGGTTTAGTTTCCCACCAATCTTAGGTTGTGTAACACTGGTGACAGTGTTGTTTAAGTCTAAGGGAGGTTCTACTGATATTGTGTATTAGTGAGTAAAAAAAAGGACAGATCCGAGTGGACGTTTGCCATCAGCATCAACCGACGAGACCAGGTCGATATCATTCGACATCTTCACATCAGCCACGATCGACATGCACTCACCTACATCGATCGATACGGTTTTGGTCAGGTATAACGTTCTAACTTGTTAAACTTAGTACCTATGCTTTAAGCTTTTAGAACTCCGATTTTTTTACACTGGGGACAGTGTAATTTAAGTCTGCGAGGATTACTAATTATTATCTACTAATTGAGTCTTATCTAAAATGTTCTCCAAAAAAAAAATTATTGAGTAAGAAGGGGATGATGATCTTATTCGATTTATTACTTGTTATATAACCACCCTTTAGACTAGTCTTAGATTTACTAACTACAGAAAGTGTTGGGAAAAAATATCCAAGTGCAGGTTTTCTCCAGCTTCCAGATAGGCCCTCGACTTCCAGACCCTTGCTTAAGAAGAAACCAAAGACCGACCCCTAATATAGGTCCGACCCCCTTGATCGGACAGACCCTTGGAGCAAAATAGAAGTTTTGGGGAAACTTCCATTTTTATGATTATGGAAGAGTTCGCCCTACTTTAAACTGACGTCGACTATAAAAGAGGAGCCCAAACCCTAGAACAAGGGATCGACTTTCAGAGGCTAAGAGATTTGATGAGGACCTCAAGTCAGTAGCCGAACCACCAACTCATGAGACCAACCATACAAGCTACATTGGAGCCAGCAGCGACATAGGTGCATTCAAAATGCCATATCGTTCAAACCAGGAGGGTTTTTATCACGAGGACAATTTTCCTGGATTCTACACTCAAGAAGGAGTCAAGCACAATTGGAATTTCAAGAAAAGCTTCACTGAGCAGGAAGTTATGAATTTTACAAGTTGGAGGTTTTCCAGTCCATCCGTTTGCGAGTACCGGTCTTTAGAAGAGAATTTCAAACCAACCAAGAAGCGAACCGAGCCAAATTCAGCTATGGAATTCAAGATGGATCTCTTAGCTTTCCAACAAGCCAAGAATGAGGAGAAAAGCCCACGTAATTATGGAGTTATGGTCCATTTCCCTAAACCGGTCAAACCAGTTCTGCACCTGCCTGATTTGGAGTCTCACCGGTTCAATCTTAACCAAACCAAGTTATGGCGACCAGGAGAGTTTCTACTTGATCAAAGACATCCAGAATACACATCCAACCATCCAGAAGAGCATTCCATCATTCCACCATACACCAGCCAGCATGTGATCAAGAGGATCTACATTTGTTTCAACTTACCTTATTTGGAGCCTCTTGCAATAAAGCTCCAACAGCTCTTTCCCTATCAAGTGAGGCACGACATCAGCACATTCAAGACCATCAAGAAGGTTCCCAAGAAGCTATCTTATCCCCTTAAACCGTCCAGATTCAAAGAAACTCAAGCCAAGACAAAATCCCAAAGATATCTCTCCAACGGCTCTATTTCGATCATGATCAGCACCATTGCAGCCTTTTCTTTATTTTTGTTTCCTTTCTTTTCATATGACCGTTTGGTCTTGTCTAAGGTCGTGCACTATATAAGCAGACCCATTTGTACATTTTAGAATCACCTTTGATCATTTTTATAATAAACCGAGAATTTTCTCTTTAAAGCTTTTGCTTTGTTCTTGTGTTTCTCTAAGTAGTTAGGTGGATTCCATTGCTTAGTGAACGTGTTAGTCTCTGTCTTTGTGTGGAATCACTTAGACCGTGGCTTGTGAGTTGTATCAAAGGCCATCCGCAACCTTTGTGGTACTCTTCAATCCATCCAGCCCTTCCTGTCCAGATCCTGTTGGTTGATTAGATCAGTCCAGCTGGATCACCCCTTGTGCTAGATCGATTCTCTCTTGTACTAAGAGTTATACAGCCTTTGATAGCTTAGGCTTGTATCAAGATTAGACTTTAGGCGACTAGAATTAGGGTTCATACACCAAACGTTGTAGTCCCATACACAATACTCAATAAACATCTCTTCTAGCCTTGATTTCTTATTCTTTTTACAAATCTTCGAGTGTTCCTTAGTACTAAAACGACCCTACACAAAAATACTATAACAGAAAGTACTAGAGATACTAAAGTGGATCAACATGTCAACTATGTTTGCACTTGCTGAGAATGTTTGAAGGAACCAAAGTTGACCTCCATCCTAATTTGACATTCATTGCTTGTCTTGGGGCTTGGTATACATGGGATTGGATTCTTCAAACAAGTCTGGAAGGTAAAGTCTTGTGTTATATCACCCTCTCTCTCTCTATTTCGATATTTAGATTAAATAGTATTTAAAAACGAAAAAATGAATAAGAAAAAAGAAAAGAAAAAGAAAAAGAAAAAAAAAGAGAAAAAAATAATTATTATAGATAATAATTTAGGAAAAGAACTCGAACATGACTTGGTGGCTACAACCATTAAGGCTTGATTCATAAGAATTCTATAGGTAAAGGATTCGAACAGGACTTGGTGACTACAACCATTAAGGCTTGCTTCACAATGAATCCTAGGATATAGTTCAAAAAGAAGTGAACAGGATTTGGTGGTTAAAACCATTAAAGCTTGATTCATGGAAGACTGTCTAATCTTGGTCAATGATTTTGCAATAAAGTAGACTTTGACTGAGAGATAAATTAGTAGAGAGAGAGGAAAGAAACTTCTTTTTACCTTCAGGTCCAGATACTTGTTTGAGCATCCTTGCATCCTGTGATCGATACTCGCAGGATAAAGCCTACACTTTTACTTATGCAAGAAATGAGGTTAGTAGAGGGGATTGTCAAACAGGATCTATTAGGTTGTTGACTAGGTGAAGTTGGGTGCTATACTAGGATATGGTATAATGTGCTTCTAAGGTTAGGATGTTTATGATTTGGCTTGCACTACTAGAGAGATGGTGACTGAGTTTTAAAATCTTTTGAGTCCCTTCTGTTTTCAAACCTCTTTCAGAGAGACTACCTGTTGGTTTTGCTTGAGGACAAGCAAAAGGGTAAATCTGGGGGAGTTGATATACCATGGATTTTACCCACTTTTAACCATGGTATATAAGTGTTTTAGAATATATTATGTCTTTTTTGGAGTCTATTTAGAGTATTTACAGGTTCAGAGACGATTTGGAGGAAAGGGGTGATTTTGGTGCTTTTTGGAATCTTTCGAAGTGCGGAACTGCACAGACACGTCAGATGTTTAGCTATGGATGGAGACCCTCTCACGTTAGATTTTGTTTATATTTTTACATTAGATATATCCTTGAGTTAGCTTTCCAATTCCATCGGTTTGAAGTCAATCAGCATCCTATAGCAGAAGTTATACCCGTTTTACTGAAGAGTGGTCAGTCTGCCTCGCGAGAGGAAGCTGTCGAGAAGAGAAACATAAATCAAGCGATGCAGCACACTGCATATCGATCGATTTGGATGCCAGAATGCGGGCCGAGTATATAATGAACGGCTGAAGCCCGGGAGCCACCATAAAGTTACCAAAATACCCTTGGACGACAAGAAATCCTATTTATGTGTTTTCTAAGCCATTGTTGACAGCCAAGCTTTATTATATTGATTATTCTTAGTTAGGAGAGAAGAGAGGAACTCCTTCATAGTTCTCTTAGAACTACATTGTTTTGGTTTTATATTTTTATGCTTTTCATCTATTCATCTATGATTTATGTAACAAACTTTATTTATGAATAGATCCACCTGTTATGTTTAGGGTTCAGATAGGTTATGAAGAATGAGCCCCAAATATAGAATTGCTAATTTTTGATATTCATCATTGAAGATTGTTCTTAATTCTTGTTTAGGGGTGAAACCCTAGTGAACATATATTCAACATGCGCTAAAAGCTTACTAGAAGCGTATCGATCGATTCTCCTATAAAACATCGATCGATACGACGCAAAGCTTGTCGATCGATATGCCTAATCCGGCATGATAGATGCTTTCCTAGAATTGACAACGAGAGTTGGAGTTCTTGGATCTAGTAATAGATAACCCATTCATCAAGAGTTGATTGGTTATTCTTATAGTTGAGTTCTATAATATCGCTTTAGTCTCTTTATCATTATAATCCTGATTTCCTTAATAGAAACCCTAGATCTAGCAAACCATCCATCCATCAAACAACTTCTGCCAAGATGTTCAACTTGTTTACTGCTTTATTTACTTATTCATTTATATTTACTGTCTTATAAACTATTAGTCTAGCTAAATCCTATAACTATTAGATCTAGTGTGTGCCCTAGCTCCCTATAAATTTGATCCCTAAGTACTACAACTCGGCCTCTTATTTGAGAGAGTATAAATCACTCCTTAGGGTATTTGAGTGATATCAGAACTCGGCAAAATAGCCCCATAACTTCAGGAGAAAGGGTGCCTCCTCACAAAAAGGGTCGCAGTGACCAGGCTCGGGCGAACTGTTTACCAAAAACACAGGGCTCCGCAAAGTCGTAAGACCATGTATGGGGGCTGACGCCTGCCCACTGCCGGAAGGTAAAGGAAGTTAGTGACCTGATGACAAGGGAGCCAGCCACCGAAGCCCCGGTGAACGGCAGCCGTAACTATAACCATCCTAAGGTAAAGAAATTATTTGTGGGGTAAGTTCCAAACCGCACGAAAGGCGAAAGATCTGGGCACCTAGACAGAAAGATCCTATGAAGCTTCACTGTTCCCTGGGATTGGCTTTGGGCTTTTCCTGCGCAGCTTAGGTGGAAAGAGAAGAAGGCCTCCTTCCGAGGGGGGGGGGGCGAGCCAACAGTGAGATACCACTCTGGAAGAGCTAGAATTCTAACCTTGTGTCAGGACCTACGGGCCAAGGTACAGTCTCATGTAGACAGTTTCTATGGGGCGTAGGCCTCCGAAATGGTAACAGAGGCGTGCAAAGGTTTTCTTGGGCTGGACGGAGATTGGCCCTCGAGTGCAAAGGCAGAAGGGAGCTTGACTGCAAGACCCACCTGATAGAACCAAAATACGGATCACTCTACCGGTACGGATGATATGAACTCAGATCCGAGAGGATTGAGAACTGGTGGATCGAAGGGTGACACTAAGGGTTGCGGAAGCCCAAAGATACTACCAGAGTTTCGAAGGTTGCCAGATGTGACGCACCGGTCCAACACAACGAAGGTGTTTCACTCGGAGATAACCTCACTAAGCAAACTATGAATGTTCTTGAGACAAAGAACAATGAGAAAAGACTCAAAAATAGCAAAGCAAAATCGATTGTCATTTTATTCATGAGAGACTCACTTATTTATAGTGTTTGTGAGTCAAAGAAACATAAAGAGAATTATTGGAAAAGACAACATTGAAAATAGAAATGTTGAAAACAAGACATAGAAAATATAAAATTGGCCAATACCAGTCAAAGTTCGGAAATTGATGAAGACTTGGCAAGGTTCATTGACTGTCCAGGTTCGTGATTCGTCCAGGTTCATCCTGTGATGATCAGGTCATCCGCGGTAAGGAGCAGGACGGACGCAAGGCTGCCCGCATGGTTGATCATCGATGATCCATGAACGGATGAAGAGATAGCTCGACCCAAATCTTCAGAGAGCCTAAGTAACATCCCTTTAGAGAAGTTGGACGCATCGATCATCATGAAATCATC
>NC_079514.1:21158746-21218181 GCF_000801105.2 Raphanus sativus | reverse complement strand
ATCTGATACACTAAAAATGAATCCTTGCTACTGCCAAGTTAACAGTTGCAATTGTAGTACTTGAGATTCAAATCCAGAGGACCAGTCTACACTCTAGTTCTATAAGTTCCGAAATCAAGCTAAGAAGAAGATATGATTTTGGTTGAAAAAGTGACATAGTAAACAAGTAAAAACACGAGATTGATTCAATTAAACAAGAGCTAGCCTAGGGTATTTCATTGGGTGTTGAATTGGAGCAAACAATTATTCAAGCGCGATGAAGTGCTTTCTAGAACTCGGATCACTCAGCTGGAACACTCCACTGTCGTGGCAGTGATCGCTTTGCAGATCGATCTCACCACCTAACTGTCGTTGGGATGAGAATCGATTGCAAGCCTTAGAGAACAGGTCCGATCAGTTCACTTACCACCCTAATATCTACTTTCGCTGATTAGGGATACTAAGCTCATTCAATACATGTCAAGTTATCTCCTAAGCGGTTAACTAGGTGATGAACTAGTGATCTAACATCAAGTGATCAGTTTAATGAAAGCAGTAAGAACAGTATGAATGAAGAACAGTTATGGATCGCTTATCTATGTTTAGCTCATGTCTCAACACCCTAAAAACCCTAGGCGAGCAAGGTCACTACTCGATCATGATGCAAAGAATCAAAGACATAAATCCTGAATAAAATTGCATAAGAACAGAGTAGAAAACAATAGGGTTCAGATGATCTTCTCTATGAGAGGATGGATTCTTCTCCCTTACAAGTTGCAGATCGCAAAAATCACAGTGTTCTCTTGTAAAAACTAGCGTAAGAAAATAATAAAAGATAGATGGCGTTTTTATATGGAGGCGCCAATCAGAAGAAAAGAGATTAGGGCAACAGGGCTTTAATTCCCGAAATAGGAGTTTCCATATTCGTCTGGAACAATCTCGGGATCACTCCGTCTGCTTGTTCCGCTTGAGAACAGTCTCGGGACTGTTCAACTTGAGTGTTCTCCGTAGGATTGCTCCAAAAAGACATATTTTCTTCATGCACCTTTTCTTCTCTCTTCTACCAACTCCAGACCTGTAAAAGATCAAAAAGGACTAGACTGACACGGATTAGTGACTTGAAACAAATGAAAACATATATACAATGATATGAAAAACACCATATATCAATTCTCCCAGACTTAGATCCTTGTTTGTCCTCGTACAAGGCAAGTACCAAGAACAGGGAGAAAGGTTTGAAAACGTGGGAACTCGCTTATTCTCAGCAACCATACTCTTACCACAAATCTCTGAACCATACAAGCTGTAGATTAGGACCACACACACTTACTGAGAACCCCCTGATCGCTATTCGAAGATCAGCTCCTTACTCTACATCTCAACTGAAAAGGCAACAGTTTCGAGACAAAACTCCTTATGTTCAATTAAGATCAGCTTGAGCTTCTTGTCACAGGCTTTACTCAGGGAGAACGGGCTAGGTATAGAACAAGCTAACTTTTATGGTGGAGTTCAAGAGTGTTTAGGGGTTACCAAGAGCGGATGCAGGATATCGCACAAAATGGTCGTGAGAGGACGGCTCCATTGAGGTCCACAGTCCTTACTCATCTCTGCTAGTCGGACTGCTCTCCGACAGATCGATCATAGGACTGCTCTGCGCGATTCAACCTCCCTTCAGAACACTTCACTGAAGCTACCATTACTTTCTCAACTTCCTCAGTGGCATGCATCATGGATTCTTCCCCTTCTCATCACCAGTAAACAAAAGCAAAAACAAAAAATTTCTTTTCTTTTCTTTTCTTTTTTTTCTCTCTTTTTTTCTTTTTTTTTTATATACTGAAATACAAAATGATGATGGGGTGACGAGGAAAGAGGTAACAAGTGATGTACATGATGCTACTGGTGATTCATCCTGGTTCGTTCTAGCCACTTTCTCCTTTCGTTGTTCTCTCTGGTACCGGAACAGGCTCTGATTGATTGTTCTCTTGTCTGCACTGATTGTTCCGCCTTCACTGTGTGAGCATTGATGAGTAAGAACTGCGTCGATCCTTTCCTCTCCGACCTTTTTGCACATATCTGCACATAAAGTACTAGAAAAAGCAATTGCATGAGGGTGGAACAAAAGGTCAGGGTTCAAAGGTGGGAACTAGCTAAAGATGAGCCAGCCACTCAGGAACAGCAAGAGGGATAAAATCGGATAAGAAGTCCTGAGTGTAGTTCTCATTCTCCCCTGATCTAGTGCCCACGACAAGAAGAATTAAAGTCCAGATTAGGTTCAGATAAAGTGGAGTTAAGTCTGCCCAGTGTAACCTGATCGGTATAGAACTTCTGGAGTGTAAAATGAGATAAGTCAGGGTGTTCCAGGTCCATGTGTGGGTCTGTCATCACTGCTAAGGTCACTGAATAAGAAGGTTAAAGCACGAGGTGGTTAAAAGAGCATCACAAAATAAGGTCCAGATTCCCACAATAGTTTTGACTGACTCGATCCTAAAAACTGACTCGATAAAGAAATTAAAATGACACAAGGACTAACTCGAAAAGCACACAAGCGAATATAATATAATCGCTTCCCCAGAATTAGTTCACACCATCCCTGGTTGTGAAAATAAATCAGAGGAAGCTGAAACACACCAAACAGAAGCAAATAACATGAAAAATAAATAGTTCAGATAGATAAGACAAAAGGATAGAAATAGTCCTTTTGGACTCAGTCTGAATCGCCGCTACCGGAGTGACCAGCTGTCCTCCTGTTCCTCGGAAGTCTCTCTCCTCCAGTCGATGTTCCGGCTTCTTCCTTGCCTGGGCGCCTCATGCTTTGTAGTGTGCGCTCCTCTTGGCCTCCAATGCAGCCGCCTGTGATCGCCCTGAGTATCCTCTTCATGAGGTTGTTGTTCTTCTTCTGGGAATCCACCATCCAGCGTCTATAGGTGTGATCATCAGTCACATCTGTGAAGTCCTCCAGGTCGTACTCACCATCAGCCGGTGGAGTCACATGCTCCACATCATCCATATCATCATCATCATTCGGAACTGGCGCACGTGGATCCTCGCAGAGGTGCTCTGCATCGTGCAAGAACACGATGTTCTCCAGACGTAAGAAGTCTGTGAACCCAGGCATAGGGAGCTTGCAGTACAGAGGGTTCTCTTCTTTTTCTTGGAACTTGTAGGTGTTCTCGTCGCGCAAGATGTGGCATGCGATCAAGTAAGGAGTATCAATGTACTCGATCTCATAGACAACCGTGTAGGAGCTGAGGTTGATGTTGAAGCGCTGGAAAAAGGGAGTGAGCAGACTGCCGCAACAATCTTTCTTGTCATCTGTTCGGACAAAGGCGTCTCTGCGCTCAGCGAACATGGAGATGAGATGGAACCCTGGGTTGGTCTTGACTTCTTGGATCGGTACCACCTTGTCTCTGCGCACCTCGTCCTCAAGCCCTGTGTAGAGAACCTGAATTTCTCCATTCGTGATCTTGGAAGTGTACTCCTTCGCGAACAGGATGTTTGACACGATCTTGGCGATGATCCGGATAGTGGGGTTCCGGATCTGCGACTGGTAGGCCTTGCGAGAGGTGAACTTGCCGGCTGCAATGAGATCCCAAAAGGTGTCTGCCGGCCCGAACTTCTTCTCCACTGAAACCCCTCTAGGCGTGTCTGCAATCTCGAGTAGCTCATTCAGATCGTTGAGAGTGATGGAGCAGAACTTGCCGTCAGCCATGAAAGAGAGGGAGCAGTTCTCATAAGTTGGTGCAGTGGGGTTCTGGTAAGTGATCTGGCATGTCGCGAGCACTTGCGTAACCAAATCCGGGTAGAGAACCTGAGCTTGGAAACAGAGAGGAGCAAGGCCCATTGCGTCGAGCGTGTCAAACAGTTCAGTTTCTAGGCCGAGCGTGGCTAAGGTCTCCTGGTGCGCGAATCGCGTGGGCAAGATATCTGCTGCGAGAAGCCGGTTGTACCTTGCCGCTGAATCCTTGTCCCATCCCTCAACATCGTAGTCAGGAATCATTGGGTCATTGACATTGATCTCTTCACCCTCATCCTTGTTCGGCCATGGGTAACCAGGCGGAGCTCTCATGCATGGAGGTGTGCTCTTGATCGCTTTCGGGTGTCTCGTGCGTGGAGGCATCTGCAAAACAAAAGCAATATCCCAGAATCATCACAGTTCATCGGTTGTTCTAGAAACGATGGAGCAAACCAATCTTTCAAATTCACTCAAGTCCATCGATTTCTAAACAACCTACACAAGCCTCCAATCTTGACAACACAAATCGCAAGCATCAAGAATCACAATCAACAAATCGGTTCTTATCCCATTCGAAATCAATTACCAATTCAATCCTAGTAGCAAGTATGAAATAAAGAGCTACAATCTAGGATCAAATCGCAAAGCATAAAGGAAAAAGAGGATCCGAGAAATCACTCCCAATTCGCGATTTGCATGCGCAAAGGGGGAAGAAATCTTGAGTGATTACCTTAATTAGAGAGGTGATTCCTACAAAACAAACCAATCTCTAGAGAACCCAAGCAGTTAGAACCAAAAATTGATGGGGAGATAGGGAGATGGGGGGTTCGCGATTTAGGGTTCTAAAGGGGGGGTGGTTTTGCGGCGAGAGAGATGAAGTGGGAGAGTGGAGTGAGTGGGCCTTAAATAGGCCAACCAAACCGCTTCCCCTTCCCTTTTTTTTATTCTTTGTATATATATATATAAATTTTTTTTTTTTGGGTCGAGTACTTACCTGGGAACAATCGGCGGAACAACCACTGGAGTGTTCTCCTGAGAAAGTCTCGATTTTTCTTGATTTTTCAACCTGCAAGTTAGTTCCTAAAATTAAAGAAAACAAAAAACAAGCAATATTTACACTCACCAGTGGGTTGCCTTCCACCAAGCGCTTGTTTTCTGTCACTATCTTGACTTCAATGAGCTGATTAGGCTTGAGGGGGGTCGCTTAAGGGTATCTCTACACCTTCAGCGATTGTTGTGTCAGCAAGATATGGCTTGAGACGCTGACCATTGACAACAAATTCTCCACCTCTTGTGTCCAGCAACACAACAGCTCCATAGGGGCGAACCTCCTTGATGGTGAAAGGTCCAGACCATCTGGATTTAAGCTTTCCAGGGAACAGCTTAACCACTTGGAATTGAAGAGTAAGACATCATCATTCGGAGCAAAGCTTCTGCTGATGATCTTTTTGTCATGGAATGCCTTGGTCTTTTCCTTGTAGATCTTAGAGCTCTCATAGGCCAGATGCCTGATCTCTTATAACTCATGGATCTGAATGGTTCGCCTCTCCTTGGCGGGTTTGATGTCGAAGTTGAGTAATTTGACAGCCCAAGCCGCCTTGTACTCTAGCTCAACAGGTAGGTGGCACGCCTTGCCATAGACCAGATGATAGGAAGTGGTCCCTAATGGGGTCTTGTAGGCAGTTCTGTACGCCCAGAGAGCATCGTCAAGCTTGAGGGACCAGTACTTACGGGTGGTGTTGACAGTTTTTTGCAGGATGTTCTTGATTTCTCTGTTGGAAACTTCCACTTGACCACTTGTTTGGGGATGATAGGCGGTTGCAACCTTGTGTTTCACGCCATTCTTGCTCAGCAATCCTTGGAACAACTTATTGATGAAGTGAGTTCCACCATCACTTATAACCACTCTAGGCACTCTAAATCTTGGAAAGATGATGGAGGTGAACATCTTGGTTACAACTCGCGCATCATTGGTTGGACTAGCAATCGCTTCTACCCACTTGGAGACATAGTCCACAGCAACCAAGTGTACTCGTTCTTGTGAGAGACTGGGAATGGTCCCATGAAATCGATCCCCCAGCAGTCGAACACTTCAATTTCCAAGATGTAATTCTGAGGTATCTCGTTTCTCTTGCTTATACTCCCCATCCGTTGGCATGATTTGTATCGTGATATGAAAGCATGGGCATACCTGAACATAGTGGGCCACCAGAAACTGGCTTGGAGGATCTTGGAAACTGTCTTGAAGGTAGCAAAGTGACCAGCATAAGAGGAACCATGACAGTGATGAAGGATCCCTGGAATATCAGCTTCTGGAACACACCTTCTGAAAATCCCATCCTTGCCTTGCCGATACAGATACGGTTCATCCCAGAAGTTGTGCCTTGCTTCCCTTAGAAATTTCCTCTTCTCATTTCCAGTGAACCTCAAATGTTCCTTCTCAGCTGCCAGGAAGTTGGCAATCTCAGAAAACCAAGGAAGATTCAGATACTGCTTCTGGATCACTGTAGAGAATGCTTCCTCTACGCGGGAACAGTCCTTGCTGACAGGCGACGACTGTTCCATGTTGCACAGACCAATCGCATTGACGTATTCCATCGGTTGTTCCTCGTCAAGAACTGTCTCATCTGACACTTTCATCCTGGAGAGATGATCTGCCACTCCATTATCAACTCCTTTCTTGTCTCTTATCTCTAGATCAAATTCTTGGAGCAAGAGAATCCACCTTAAGAACCGCAGTTTAGCATCCTTCTTAGTGAGTAGGTACTTAAGAGCCGCGTGGTCTGTGTGCACGATCACCTTTGATCCAACTAGGTAGGATATGAACTTCTCAAAAGCGAACACGATGGCAAGGAGCTCCTTCTCTGTGGTTGCGTATCGACACTGAGCTTCATCCAAAGTTCTGCTCGCATAGTATATCACGTGCAGCTTCTTGTTTTTACGCTGTCCAAGGACTGCTCCTACTGCAAAATCACTCGCATCTGTCATGATCTCAAAAGGAAGATCCCAGTCTGGAGGTTGGACAACTGGTGCACTGACTAGAGCTCCCTTGATCGTGTGGAATGCGGCTAGGAATTCGCTGTCAAAGGCGAACTGAGCTTCTTTGTAGAGCAACCGAGTGAGTGGTCTCGCGATCTTAGGGAAGTCCTAGATGAACCTCCTATAGAAACCAGCGTGTCCCAAGAAATTCCTTATTCCCTTCACTGAAGTTGGTGGTTGCGGACTCATCATGACCTCGATCTTTGCCTTGTCGACCTCAATGCCTTTCTCTGATATCTTGTGTCCCAGAACATTGCCATCTCTGACCATGAAGTGGCATTTCTCCCAGTTCAGCACCAGATGTTTCTCCTCGCATCGCTTCAGCACCCTGCACAAGTTTGACAAACAGACATGAAAGGAGCTTCGATAGACGCTGAAATCGTCCATGAAAACCTCCATTATGTCTTCGATTAGATCAGTAAAAATTGACATCATGCAGCGTTGGAAGGTTGCTGGAGCATTGCACAAGCCGAAGGGCATCCTCCTGTATGCATATGTTCCATATGGGCATGTGAACGTCGTCTTCTCCTGATCGTGTGGGTGGATGGGAATCTGAAAGAAACCTGAATAACCATCTAAAAAGCAATAGTAAGGGTGGTTAGCCAATCTCTCAAACATCTGACCAATAAAAGGAAGTGGGAAGTGATCCTTGCGAGTCGCAGCATTCAACTTACGAAAATCAATGCACATGTGATGACCAGTAAATGTTCTAGTAGGGATCAATTCATTCTTTTCATTTGTTACCATAGTGATCCCACCTTTCTTACACTACATGAACATGACTAACCCACTTACTATCAGAGATCGCATAGATTACACCAGCCTCTAGAAGTTTCATTATCTCTTTCTTTACAACATCTTTTAGATTTAGGTTTAACCTCCTCTGATGTTCCACATAAGTCATCGATTCATCTTCTAGGTGTATTCTATGCATGCACATATCAGGTGAAATGCCAGGTATGTCAGCTAGAGAATAACCTAATGCTTTACGATATTTTCTCAGTTCACACAAAAGTAGAGCAGTCTCGGCATTGTTCAGGTCAGCATTCACAATGACAGGGTATGTAGAATTGGGTCCAAGAAATGCATACCTGAGTCCCTTGGGAAAGGATTTGAGCTCTACCTTTGGAGCTTTCAGCTCGCTCCATGAGTCATCGGTCTGAGCTGCCGGAACAGACGGGTTCTGAGGCGCGGTTGTTCCAGCTTTGCTGGACTTGCGGTTGTCCCCCAGACTTAGATTCGCCACCATCCTCTCAATACTCCTGGCTGAATCCAGGATCTTGGCATAGGCATCAGCATCAACACTCTCTAAGCTCTGCTCGGCTTCAGCTCTGACTAAGGCGAGTTCAAGAGAATCATCAGTGAGAATCTCCTCAATCATTCCCTCATGCGGCTCTAGCGGATCACCCTCTTCTTGGACAGTGAAGGTTTGTCCATCCAACATCGGTTTCTTGAGCATCTGATTCATCTCAAACTTCATCACAATATCTCCAAGATGGAGATCAATCTTTCCTTGCCGGACATCTATGATAGCTCCAACAGTGCATAGGAATGGTCTGCCCAGGAGCAGGGGATCCTTTGACTCCTCCTCGAGTTCCAAAATAACGAAATCGGCAGGGACAAGTGTGTTCCCAACCAGAACTTGAAGATCTTCAAGGATTCCGACTGGAGACTTCACAGATCGATCAGCAAACACTAGAGACATCCTGGTAGGCTTGAAGTCCGTGTATCCAAGGCGCTTAGCTATATAATTGGGCATGAGGTTTATGCTTGATTCTAGGTCGACCAGTGAGCATGAGAAGACTGTTCTCCCAATCTGGACCGAGAGGACATATTTTCCCGGATCACCCAGCTTCTTGATCCTTTTGTTCTGGAGCACTGCACTGCACTCCTTAGAGACAATCATGAACTCGCTATCATCAGATATCTTCCCAGAGATCAGTCCCTTCAAAAAGCTGCGCATGGATGGTATCATCTGGATCGCACTCATCAGAGGGAGTTTGACAGTTAGGTCTTCCAGCATCTTCTTGCACTTCATCTCCTCCTTATCCTTGCGTGTAACCTTAGCCGGAACAGGGTAGGGTACTTTTGGTACATACTGACGAGCAGGTGAAGGTGCTGCAGTCGGTGGAACAACCCCAGCGGGTCGCTCTGCATCAGTCGGAACAGTCTCAGTAGGTCGTTCTGCCTCTTCCTCATTTGTAGGTATAGCTTCTGGCGGTTGATCCAACTCCTTCTCCTTCCCTTTCTCAGCCGATGTGAATCTCCTGGTGTCCAGATCAGGCAGTTGCTTTCCACTCCTTAGACTTACTGCATTGCACTCCTTGGGGTTCTTATATGTTTTTCCACGAGAGTTCCTTGCTGTCTCTTCACACTCAGCAGTCTGAGCAATCTGCTTATCCATCTGTCTCATATGGCTTGAGACATTGTCATACTTGGCACTCAGGTCATTGAACATATGATTCATCCTGGTGTTGATGTCGTTTGTGACCTGGTTCAGTGCTTTTCCCTGGATCTGCTGACCTTGGAGCAGTTGGCTCATCATATTTGCGAGGCTCTTCATATCATCATGCGGAGCAGTCTGAGCCGGTTGTGCAGCCTGCTGATTAACCGGCTGTTTCTGGCTGTGGAACTGGGCATTCTGAGCTGGGCTGAGGACAAAGGTTCTTCCCTGATTGCCATACGGCCTTTGGTATCCACTGTTCTGACCCTGATTGCCTTGAGCATTATCTTGGTTACCGTCTGGTTTAGGGTTGTTGAACAGGTGGGGATTGTTCCTCACGTTAGGGTTCGGGTGATAGTTCTTGAACTGCCATCCTTGCCCATTCACATAGCTCACTTCATGCTGATCCTCAGCCGACTGATCTGTGTCTCTGATGTAGCTTCCTCGGTTGCTTTATCCTGAGGGGATTCTTCCATGATGAAGACCGGGTTCTGATTGCTCTTAATCAGCTGATCGACCTTGGCAGAGAGCTCGTCAATCTTGTTGTTCTCGACGCTGTTCACCTTCTGTGTGCGATCATTCTCACGGTTATTATCAGCTGAGCTTGAAGCTATGTTCTCAATCAATTCGATGGCACCTTGAGTGGACTGGGTCATGAAATCTCCATTACTGGCTGAGTTCAAAGCGTTCCTGTATTCCCAGCCCACTCCATCGTAGAACACTCCCAGCAGGTAGTCTTTCTCAAAACCGTGATGTGGGCACTCTCTGCGGTAGACATTGAATCGTTCTCATGCATCGCAGAACGGCCCGTCTGCTAGCTGCTTGAAGGTCGCGATCTTCTGTCTCAGAGCTGCTGTCTTCGATTTCGTGTAGAAGTGACTCAAGAAAGCAGATCGGACTTGTTCCCAAGTGGTGAGCGATCAAGTAGATAGGGAATCTAGCCAGCCAGCAGCCTTCCCATCAAGCGAGAAAGGGAACAGAGTACACTTGATGAAATCGGGTGGTACTCCATTCGCTTTAGTGAAACCACACATCTTTTCAAAGTGCTCAATGTGGTCCATCGGTATCTCAGCAGGAAGTCCATTGAAGATATTCCTTTGCACCAGACTTATCAAGACTGGCTTGATCTCAAAGTCTTGCCTAGTGCACGGTGGAGGGTTGATGGCAGATCACCTAGCAGGCAGATTACACAGTAGATTTCTCTGGCCGATCGGAACAACCTCCTCCGGTTGGTTCTGCTGATTCGCAGCATTCAGAGCAGCTTGCTCGGCAGCAGCTTGCTGCGCTTGGATTGGTTGCTGCATCTGCTGCATCTGATGTTGCATGAGTGCAAACGCAGCAGTGAGATCATCCGGGTGGTCACCCATGTTGGTGTTCGTAGATCTCGGCTGTGGACGGTTCTGTCGTTCCAATCGCTAGTTCTTCGTTGGTAAGCTGATGCAATGGTCCTTGTGCGTTGCTCCGAGTGCGTCTACTGGTCATGCACCTGGATCATCAGCTGAAACAAAGAAATAAAAGCGAGTTAGATATCTTAGACTAGATATGAAACCGAAAAATAGAGGTAAAAAATCTGGTCCCCATCGCAACGGCGCCAAAACTTGATACACTAAAAATGAATCCTTGCTACTGCTAAGAAGACCAGTCTACACTCTAGTTTTATGATTTCCAAAATCAAGCTAAGAAGAAGATATGATTTTGGTTTTAAAAGTGACAGTAGTAAACAAGTAAAAACACGAGATTGATTCAATTTAACAAGGAGCTAGCCTAGGGTATTTCATTGGGTGTTGAATTGGAGCCAAACAATTATTCAAGCGCAATGAAGTGCTTTCTAGAACTCGGATCACTCAGCTGGAACACTCCACTGTCGTGGCAGTGATCGCTTTGCAGATCGATCTCACCACCTAACTGTCGTTGGGATGAGAATCGATTGCAAGCCTTAGAGAACAGGTCCGATCAGTTCACTTACTACCCTAATATCTACTTTCGCTGATTAGGGATACTAAGCTCATTCAATACATGTCAAGTTATCTCCTAAGCGGTTAACTAGGTGATGAACTAGGGATCTAACATCAAGTGATCAGATTAATGAAAGCAGTAAGAACAATATGAATGAAGAACATTTATGGAATCGCTTATCTATGTTTAGCTCATGTCTCAACACCCTAAAAACCCTAGGCGAGCAAGGAGACTACTCGATCATGATGCAAGGAATCAAAGACATAAATCCTGAATAAAATTGCATAAGAACAGAGTAGAAAACAATAGGGTTCAGATGATCTTCTCTATGAGAGGATGGATTCTTCTCCCTTATAAGTTGCAGATCGTAAATCATAGTGTTCTCTTGTAAAAACTAGCGTAAGAAAATAATAAAAGATAGATGGAGTTTTTATATGGAGGTGGCAGTAAGTAGAAAAGAGATTAAGGCAACATGGCTTTAATTCCCGAAATAGGAGTTTCCATATTTGTCGGGAACAACCTCGGGATCACTTCGTCTGCTTGTTCCGCTTGAGAACAGTCTCGGGACTGTTCTACTTGAGTGTTCTCCACAGGAATGCTCCAAAAAGACATATTTTCTTCATGCACCTTCTCTTCTCTCTTCTACCAACTCCAGACCTGTAAAAGATCATAAAAGACTAGATTGACACGGATTAATGACTTGAAACAAATGAAAACATATATACAATGATGTGAAAAACACCATATATCACTATCCTATAATCAAGGTTCTAGTTTGCGACTATAGAACACAAGCTTTAAGAGAAATTCTATTGATTGATATATAACAACTTAGCAATTCTATATTTTGGGCTAATCCCCCATAATCTATTTGAATCCTAAACCTAACAAGTGAATCTATTCAGACATAATAATTGTTACAGAAAAACATAGAAATAATAGATGAAGATCATAGATAATAAATAAAACCAAAACCAATTGAGTTCCAAGAGGACTCTGAAGGAGTTCCTCTCTTCTCTCCAACCTAAAACTAAGAACAATGAATAATAGAAAGCATAAAGAGCGCAGCCGTCAACAATGGCTTAGAAAATACATAAATAGGGTTTTAGGTCATGCAGGGGCATCTTGGTAATTTGTGGTAACTTCTGGGCTTCAGTCGGTCATTAAATATACTCGGTCCGCATTCTGGCATCACAATCGATCGATGTTCCATCATCTCCTCGACAGCTTCCTCTCGCGAGGCAGACTGACCACTCTTCAGTAAAATGGGCATAACTTTATTTCTAACCGTTCGATTTACCTCAAACTGGTGGCATTAGAAATCTAACTCAAATATATATCTTGTGTCAAACGATCATATCAATCTCCCAATGGGAAGGTCACCATACATATCTAAACATCTTACATGTCTGTGTAGCTCTACACTTCAAAAGGCTCCAAGAGGCACCATACTCACCACTTTACTCCAAATCACTCCTGAACCTGTAAATATTCTAAATAGACTCTAAATCGTAGTAAACATATCTTAAAACACTTATATACTATGGCTAAAAGTGGGTAAAATCCATGGTATATCAATTGCATTACAGGTTCTTGGAATTTTGAAGCCCTGCATGTTGGCAATTTCGTGTGCTCCTGGTCGGATGACCTTTATGAATTTGTAAGGTTCTTCCCAGTTTGTTCCCAGTATACCCGCATTTAGTTCAGCGGTATATTGGAAAACTTTGCGTAAGACTAGCTCGCCTTCGATGAACCTGCGATTTCGAGCGTTCGAGTTGTAGTATTTTGCGGCAGCTTTCTGGTAGTTCTGAATTCGTATGAACGCTTGATCTCGTCGCTCGTTGACGAGGTTGAGATTATCTAGTAGCATCAAGTGCTATGAACGAGGGCGAAGAGAGTCTCCCCTGTTGCTCGTCTTGGGGTAGTTCGGTGAGACCACAAGACTCTTTCGAGTCCTTCGCCCATTGACCCTTTTAGCGTCCAGACGTTTCTTGAGACCATCTAGGACAGTTTTGTTGATAGTTTCGGCTTGGCCGTTTCCTTGCGGGTATCTGGGAGTTGATTTGGTTAATCTTATCTTCCACTTTTCGCAAAATGCCTCAAATCTAGTTGAAATAAATTGAGACCCGTTGTCGGTTATGATCTCGTACGGGACTCCATGCCTGCAGATGATACTTCTCTAGACAAAGCTTTCTACTTGAGCATCTTTAATGCTCGCGTAAGATTCTCCTTCTACCATTTTGAGAAAAAGTCTGCTAAAACTAGCAAAAATCGCTTTTGCTTTGAATTACCAAGGGACAAACGATATCCATTGACCATCGCATGAATGTAAAATGGGATGAAATGGAAGAGAGAACCTCCGCAGGCTGGCGGATTGTTGGTGCATGTCTCTGGCATTTCTTGCATTTCCGCGTGAATCTTTCGCAAGCTTGAACCATTGTCGGCAAATACTGACCGTGGAGCTTAATTTTAATTGGGAAGGATCTTCCGCCGGAGTGATTTCCGCATGAACCGGAATGGACTTCTCCCATGATTTTGGGGCGTTTTATCCCTCTAAGCATGTCATAAGTGGTCCGTAAAATCTACATTTCTAGATTTCTCTATCTACTGGGACATACCGCACGGCATGAGTCTTGATTTTTTGGGCCGCCCATTATTCCTCAGGGAGCGTTCCGTCTGCGATGTATGCTCAAATTGTTTCTATCCATGGTTTATTGCACCCATATTCGGATGGTTCCACATTCTCTCTCGACTGGATATAGAGCTCATCGATATCGTCAGCCTGAGAATTGATCAAGTTTATGAAAATCGGTGGTCCGATGCTCTGGTGTTCTATGAATTCGACAAGAATTACTCTCCTAAGCCCTGGATCTGAACTCGATGCTAGGGCCGCTGATATACAATGGATTTCACCCGTTTTCTACCATGGTGTACTAGTATTTTATTATATAACTAATGAGTTTTCTAGCCTGTTAGGTATATTTTCAGGTTCAGGAGCGTTTCGTGATAAAGTGATGTTTTTGGAGCATTTAGGAGTACAAGAGATAATACACCCGAGTTGACCATTCAAACCAAGTCGGAAGTCAACATTGAGATAAGAATCGATCGATACTCATCCAGAGTTGTTGATCGATGTAGCTGAGAAGATCCGCGTACTAGAAGATTATAATCGATCGATACACATCTAGTGCTGTCGATCGATATCGAGGACGAAATGGTTTAGCCGATTACTTCACCAAGACTTCACCAAATTACGAGATTGCCCCTGACGAGTTTTTTACCTAATCAAAATGCTTAAGTATTCCTGCTAAGTGTTTTTGACGGCAAGCTTTGAAGAGTCTAAGAAAAGCAAGTCTTGAAAGACAAAGCAGAGAGTGTGAGAGAGAGACTAGAGTGTTACATGTTTTGAGAGATTGGAGAGATTTGAGAACTCCATTTGTTATTCTACTTTCATCTATCTATGCAATTCTTTCATCTATCTATTGTTATGAATTGCTTAGGTATGTCTGAGTAGTCTACTTGTTAGATCTAGGGTTTAAATAGGTTTGTGGGATTAGCCCCAAACTATAATTGCTAAGTTGTGATATTCATCAAATAGATTGCACCCTAAGCTTGTTCTAGAGTAGCTAACTAGAGCATAGATCACTAGGATCTCTGATATCTTGAATTATCTATTTGAACTAGTATCTCCTTGGAGAAGAGCTAACCGCCCTCCTTGAGATCTAGTGTTCATTATCGGTTCGCGCCTAGGCATATCTAGAAGCCGTCGATCGATATCCCGACAGGTGAATCGATCGCCGAGCGAAAGGTGTATCGCTCGATATCTCTAAACGATATCGATCAACTCTTTTTCTGGGTCAACATACGACAGTTGAGGCCATAGATCTAGATTATTTAACCAGTGAGACATCACTGAGAGTTAAGCGACAAAGTTCTATAGTATCATGCAAGCAACTTGTTAGGCAATTATAGATATTATAATCTCCATTTCTGAATAAAAGCCCTAAGTCTAGCACTCTTCATTTCATTGAAACACCCATCATATTGTTAGTTAGAGCAACTACCTTGCTCATTTTAGGAATTGTTTACATTTTCATCATTAAAACCAACTTCACCTAGAATTGATTAAATGATTAGATTCAATTGGTTCCCTAGCTCCTCGTGATTCGATCCCTAAGTACTACAGCTGTACCTCTTATTTGAGAGAGTTAGCTCTACTGGGTAATTTGAGCACTATCAAATTTGGCGCCGTTGCTGGGGAGTTTTGATCACCATTAGATTTAATTTTATTGATCTTAGTTTTTTCTTTTCTTTACCCCCTTTCTGATTAAAATTTTCTTGTCTTTTCAGGTACATTCCCAGCAGTACCAGAAGCAACAAGGGAAATCAACTACTATTCTCAGAAGATCCTGCACACTTGGAACGTTCAATCCGTAAAGACCTACGCTCCGCATTGATCGACAGAACTGCAGTACCGTCGACTGATATTCACGTTCAACCGTCGACTGACACTCAGACAGAACCGTCAACCGATACTGTTTTCCGATCCACATCTTTCGATACTACTCACCGTACATCGATTGATACTTACCCGCGAAGCATGGTTGCGATTGTTATTCTCACGGAGGACCAGAATGGAAACATGTATGACCAAGATGGTCATCTGCGTAATGCAACATGTCATAAGCTAGATGCATGTTGGGGTCAAAAACGGTTATCTCGAAATCAACGGCTAAGTCTATTTGTCATACGAAAAACCCTCCGAAAAACGAACACGAACACTCGTAAACCGAAGGAACCGAGCAGCCGACCCCGGCCTTGGCCGTGGCCGCCGGGCGGCTAGCCCCGTGCTGGCCGTAGCCGCCGGCGGCTAGCGCCCGTGCTGGCCGTGGCCGCCGGGCGGCTAGCCCCGTGATGGCTCGGGTCTTCGGACAACAATCTCCGGTACACAAGTCCCAGGCCCCAGCCGTCAGAAGTCTGTACTTCGAGTCTTTCCCAAGTCCTCGCAGGACGAATCATTGAGATTCCGCGTACGAAACTCCGGTTCTTACTCCAAACTAAGACCGTCGGAAACACTTCGGAAACTCGTAAGATATCAACGGGAAGGAAGATCTTAAATCCTTCGTACGAAACAGCGATGGTTATCTTAAGACACCACTCATCTCAACTCTACGAACGAATGAAGAACTTCCGAAGAAATCGTAGAAAACAATGGAAGTCCTAGAGACGGCCCGAAAGGGACCAAACGTGATCGGACAGTCCGTTTACGATTATCTGAGATAGATACGACGATTTACGTTTATCTTTACGTAACAAGATAAATGCTAAATTTCCGGAAGGATAAATGTCAAGTTTCCCGAAGATAAATGTCAAGTTTTCCGATAAACATGGAGGCCGACGAAAATGGAAAAAAGCCCGCCTTGCGGCCCAGAAGGAGAATATACCGTCATAAGAAGGAGTATATAAAGGAGCTTTGGGAGAGGAAGAAGGAAAAAGAAAAAAAATCATTAAGAGAGAGAGCAAATCCGAAACCTAGGGACTTAGAGAATTCCTGCTAGCTTAGGACTTAGGAGTTTAGACTAGCGGAGCAAGACTTAGAACGTTTTGTCTCCTGTATTTCCGTCGTTTTCCGCTTCAGCGTTTCTCTACTTCCCTTTTTCGGAAGAATATTGTATTCAACTTATCATCTATTTAATAAAACGCCTTAGTGCAATTTTTCCGCTACGTTGCTTTATTCTATCAATTTCGTTTGGTTGTCGCAGAGAATCCGAGCCTCCAGGGAAAACTAGGTTTACTTAGTTTTCCTTCGATTTATTTAACTAAAATCGACAGTGCGAATTTCGGTTCCCACAGTTTGGCGCTAGAAGGAGGGGGGTCGGATTCTCTTACTCAAAAACCTACGATTGGTAACAACAGCATGGCCACATCACCTGTCCGCAACATCGTGTCATTCGGGGACAGAGCAACGGCTGGTCAAGCCAAACCTCACGACAAACTCCTCGTTATCAGACTAACGATCCAGGACATCGACGTAGCAAGAATATTGGTCGACACCGGATGCTCGACAAATATTATATATAAAAACACTCTCGAGAGGATGGGAATCGACCTAAGCGCTATCACGGACGATCCCAATCCGATAATCGGACTCTCAGGAAACATCACAATGACCCTCGGCTCAGTCGATCTCTCGGTCAGAGCCGGGAGCGTCACGAAGATGGTGGAATTTTTGGTAGTCGACGGTCCGGCAGCATATAACGCAATCGTCGGGACTCCGTGGCTAAACTCCATGCGAGCAATCCCCTCGACTTTCCATCTGTGCCTCAAATTTCCGACCCTCCTCGGAGTTGAAACAATACAAGGAGATCGTAAAGCGCCGCAAGTCTGCTTGGCCGCTGGGTTAAAACAAAAAAACTCTGAGCCCGAAACTAACCCAAAAAAGCAAGCAACCCACGAACCAGCATTGCAGGACCCTCCATAAATCTTCTGGCAATCGCAAAGAGCTGAAGCCCTAGAAGGGAAACGTGAGCCCACTTGCGAACCAGTAATTTCGGTCTGCCTCGACGAGACTAACCCAGAGCGGTGCGTGGAGATTGGAGCCAATATCCGCGATCCGTTGAAAGCAGAACTCATCGCATGTCTCAAGAAGAACCTTAACATGTTCGCTTGGGCTGCGGAAGATATGCCGGGAATCGACATCAACATAACATGTCACGAACTCAACATCGATCCAACTCATAAACCCGTAAAACAAAAGAGGCGAAAGCTAGGCCCCGAACGGGCAACAGCGGTTAATGAGGAAGCCGAAAGACTCCTCAAAGTTGGATCAATAACAGAAGTAAGATATCCCGACTGGCTCGCCAATCCCGTCGTCGTCAAGAAGAAGAACGGGAAATGGCGAGTGTGCGTCGACTTTACTGATCTCAACAAAGCATGCCCGAAGGATTGTTTTCCGCTTCCGCACATCGACCGTCTGGTCGAGGCAACCGCAGGAAACAAACTCCTATCGTTCATGGACGCGTTCTCCGGTTACAATCAAATCATGATGAATCCCGAAGACCGCGAGAAGACAGCATTCATTACCGACCGAGGGACCTATTGCTACAAAGTAATGCCTTTCGGTCTTAAGAACGCCGGCGCCACGTATCAGCGGCTCGTCAATCGGAAGTTTGTCGAGCAACTCGGAAAAACCATGGAGGTGTATATCGACGATATGTTGGTAAAATCTCTTGACGAACGCGACCACGTAGTCCACCTAGAGGAATGCTTTGAGAGATTGAACCAGCACAACATGAAACTCAATCCAGCAAAATGCAGATTCGCTGTGGCGTCGGGAGAATTTCTCGGGTACCTCGTAACATTCCGCGGAATAGAGGCCAATCCGAAACAAATCAACGCACTGATAGAAATGGCCTCCCCGAGAACCAAGCGGGAAGTCCAAAGGCTGACCGGACGAGTCGCGGCCTTAAACCGATTCATCTCGCGCTCCACGGATAAGTGTCTCCCATTCTACGAAACCTTGAAGGGGAACAAAAAGTTCGAATGGTCAGAAGATTGCGAGAAAGCTTTCCAACAGCTGAAGCTGTATCTGGCCACCCCTCCTATCCTCGCAAAACCCGTAGTCGGAGAGCCCTTGTTCCTCTACATCGCAGTATCCGCATCAGCAGTCAGTGGCGTCCTGATTCAAGAAGAATTCGGAGAACAGAAACCGGTCTTCTACATTAGTAAAACATTACTAGATGCCGAAACTCGGTATCCGCTAATGGAAAAATTGGCACTCGCTGTCATAACTTCGGCGAGAAAACTTAGACCGTATTTCCAATCTCATACCATCGTGGTACTTACCACTTTTCCGTTACAGACGATTCTACACAGTCCAAGCCAGTCTGGTAGACTCGCAAAGTGGGCGATTGAACTAAGCGAGTACGATATGGAATATCGTCCAAAAACCTGCACGAAATCGTAGGTACTCGCGGACTTCTTGGTAGAATTACCCGCGACGGACTTAACTAACGAGGATCCTGGTTCAACATGGGATCTCCATGTCGATGGATCCTCGTCCAAGCAAGGATCCGGAATCGGGGTCCGACTCACTTCGCCGACAGGAGAAATCCTCGAGTAATCGTTCCGCTTGGATTTTCATGCATCAAACAACGAAGCAGAATATGAGGCGCTAATTGCGGGCCTACGACTGGCCCATGGGCTGAAGATTCGAAATATTCACGCTTACTGCGACTCTCAGTTAGTCGCAAACCAATTCAGTGGAGAATACAAAGCAAGGGATGAAAGGATGAACGCATATTTGAAGGTCGTCCAAGACTTGGCCCACGACTTTCAGCAATTTGCGCTAACCAGGATTCCCCGCTCGGAAAACGTCCAAGCTGACGCTTTAGCCGCTCTCGCCTTAAGCTCGGATCCAGGGCTAAAAAGAATAATTCCCGTCGAATTCATAGAGCATCCGAGCATCGGACCGCCGATAATCGCCAACCTGATCAGAACACAGATCGAAGGCGCGGAAGAAAACGAAGACCAACCGGAAGACGACGCAGACTAAACAGACTATGGCTGCGACACTCCCTGGCTAGAACCTATCAGAACCTACATCGTAGATGGTACCCTACCTGCGGAGAAATGGGCAGCCCGGAAAATAAAAATTCAGGCAGCGCGATACGTAACCGTGGAAGGCAAAATCTACAAATGGCGATTCTCCGGACCTCTCATGACTTGCGCAGAAGGAGAAAAGGCGAGAAAAATCATGGAAGAGGTTCATTCCGGATCGTGCGGAAACCACTCTGGCGGAAGGTCTCTCGCAACAAAAATAAAACGCCACGGATTCTACTGGCCAACTATGGTAAAGGATTGCGAGAAGTTCGCTCGGAAATGCGAGAAGTGTCAGCGGCACTCTCCGACAATTCATCAGCCCGCCGAAATCCTCTCTTCTATCTCATCTCCGTACCCTTTCATGCGATGGTCAATGGACATCGTCGGACCGCTACACAAATCGAAACAAAAACGTTTCCTGCTGGTCCTCACAGATTTCTTTTCGAAATGGGTGGAAGCAGAATCCTACGTAAGTATCAAAGACGTGCAAGTCGAGAACTTCGTCTGGAAAAACATCATAACCAGACACGGTGTCCCATACGAAATCGTAACGGACAACGGGTCTCAGTTTATTTCCACACGATTCGAGGCATTCTGCGAAAAATGGAAAATACGACTTAACAAGTCTACTCCCAGATACCCGCAGTGCAACGGACAGGCTGAAACCATAAACAAAACCGTCCTAGACGGATTGAAAAAACGCTTGGAAGCCAAAAAGGGACGATGGGCAGAAGAACTCGAAGGGGTCCTTTGGTCTCATCGAACCACTCCAAGACGAGCAACGGGGGAAACTCCGTTCGCTCTCGTTTACGGAGCAGAATGCATGATTCCGGCGGAGGTAGAATTCCCCGGCGTACGGAGGAGATTTCTTCCCGAACGGGAAGACCTGAACAATGCCATGCTGCTGGATAATCTTGACCTCATCAACGAGCGTCGCGACCAAGCCCTCATCCGGATTCAAAATTACCAGCAGGCCGCCGCAAAATACTACAACGCGAACGTACGTCATCGAAGATTCAAAGAGGGTGATCTGGTCTTGCGAAAAGTCTTCCAAAACACTGCCGAACGAAACGCAGGAAAACTGGGGGCAAACTGGGAAGGACCATACAAAATCATAAAAAGTCGTCCGACAAGGTTCGTATCAAATCGCAAACATGCAAGACGTAAAAATCCCGAGAACTTGGAATGCGATGCATCTCAAGAAATACTACCACTAGAACGAAAACGTGGACAACAGAACTACGAGATGGCTTGATCCTCGAAAGAGGTACGTAGGCAACTCCCGAAATCATACATAATGGCCAACCAACGGCCGAAATACAATCAAAATAAAAATCCCCTCAGGGATTGATCAACCTAGGCGTCCTCCAGAACACCGCCTTCATTCTCCGACTCACCCGAAGCAGGAACAGCCTCGCCATCGCCCTCGGCGACCTCCTCACCGCCCTTGTCCGCAACGATTCCAGCATCCTGGACCTCTGGAATTTCCGAACTCGGGACCAGGGTACCCGAGGATGACGGGCCGGCAAGCTCCGTCGCAGTGCAAGCTCCCATCTCCTCGAAGCGCTGAATCCGCCTCTTAAGACGTCGAAATTCCGAGGACTTGCTCTTCTTCTCCTCCTTCGCCTTGAGCAGCGAGCTCACAGTCTTTTCCAGATCACGCTCGAGATCGCTGATCCTAGCTTCGAGCGTCGACGTCTGGGCAGCATGAGTGCTCTCAATCGATTGAAGCACAGCCTCGGTGCGCTTCAAAGTCTCCCGCGACGAATCCAGCTCCTTGGACAAATGTGTGACCTCCAGTCCGCAATCGCCAAGCATCCCGTCGATCAACGACACAAACTGATCACATGAGAGAAGGTGAGAATCAAGGAGTCAACAAAAGAAAGGGGGTTTCGCGAAATACCTTGGAGCGATGTTGCGATAGTTTCGCCGAAACCTCGCCTTCCTCACTCTTAGTACACCTTTTCCTCTTCGCTGATCCGGCAGCCCCAGCTCTTGAACGTACCCTCGATGGTGGAACAGCGTTGGACGCGGGAAGTCCCAAGACGATCTCCCTCTTCTTTTCTGGAGGAGGAGGCATGACTTCCACCGCATCCTCCGAAACCACTATCGGCACGAAAGGGGAGCCCTCAGGGCGAGCCTGGACATCGGGTGCTTGCTCCGGAACGACAATTTCTCTAGCAGGCAAAGGGACATCGGATCCAGAGGCTGGAATTGTAGAGATCGGGACTGGAGTAACGTCGGGTCCAAGAGCCAGAACCGCGGGATCCGGAGTTAAAGCGACATCGGATTCGAGAGTCGGAGCCACAGAAGTCGGAACGGAAGTAGCACTAGGACCTGCCATGCTAGACTTCATCTCAGCACGGCGTCGCTCCATCTTGTCCTGAAAAGAACTGAACCCCTTGACGAATGTCTGCGTAAGGGCAGGAGCATCCTGCGCCGGCGAGGCTTGGTTAGCTTCACTCATTTCGACATCGGAATCTTTCTTTTCATTTAGAGAGGAAGCCATATTTTCTGAAATTTGAGAAGAGGAGAGTGAGTGAAAAATGAGAGGGGGATGGGGTGCTACTTATAAGAAATCAAAGGTGGTAGAGTTTTTCGGAATAAAATATTCCTAGCCGAAAATTTCGATTTTCAAATCTTCCGCACACAAAATCGCTCCCGCATCTTGCATGCTGGGGGGCTAACTGTTGGGGTCAAAAACGGTTATCTCGAAATCAACGGCTAAGTCTATTTGTCATACGAAAAACCCTCCGAAAAACGAACACGAACACCCGTACACCGAAGGAACCGAGCAGCCGACCCCAGCCTTGGCCGTAGCCGCCGGGCGGCTAGCCCCCGTACTGGCCGTAGCCGCCGGCGGTTAGCGCCCGTGCCGGCCGTGGCCGCCGGGCGGCTAGCCCCTGTGCTGGCCGTGGCCGCCGGCAGCTAGCGCATGTGCCGGCCGTGGCCGCCGGGCGGCTAGCCCCGTGCTGGCCGTAGCCGCCGGCGGCTAGCGCCCGTGCTGGCCATGGCCGCCGGGCGGCTAGCCCCGTGCTGGCTCGTGTCTTCGGACAACAATCTCCGGTACACAAGTCCCAGGCCCCGGCCGTCAGAAGTCTGTACTTCGAGTCTTTCCCAAGTCCTCGCAGGACGAATCATTGAGAGTCCGCGTACGAAACTCCGGCTCTTACTCCAAACTAAGACCGTCGGAAACACTTCGGAAACTCGTAAGATATCAACAGGAAGGAAGATCTTAAATTATTCGTACGAAACATCGATGGTTATCTTAAGACACCACTCATCCAACTCTACGAACGAATGAAGAACTTCCGAAGAAATCGTAGAAAACAACGGAAGTCCTAGAGACGGCCCGAAAGGGACCAAACGCGATCGAACAGTCCGTTTACTATTATCTAAGATAGATACGACGATTTACGTTTATCTTTACGTAACAAGATAAATGCTAAATTTCCGGAAGGATAAATGTCAAGTTTCCCAAAGATAAATGTCAAGTTTTCCGATAAACATGGAGGCCGACGAAAATGGAAAAAAGCCCGCCTTGCGGCCCAGAAGGAGAATAGACCGTCATAAGAAGGAGTATATAAAGGAGCTTTGGGAGAGGAAGAAGGAAAAAGAAAAAAATCATTAAGAGAGAGAGCAAATCCGAAACCTAGGGACTTAGAGAATTCCTGCTAGCTTAGGACTTAGGAGTTTAGACTAGCGGAGCAAGACTTAGAACGTTTTGTCTCCTGTATTTCCGTCGTTTTCCGCTTCAGCGTTTCTCTACTTCCCTTTTTCGGAAGAATATTGTATTCAACTTATCATCTATTTAATAAAACGCCTTAGTGCAATTTTTCCGCTACGTTGCTTTATTCTATCAATTTCGTTTGGTTGTCGCAGAGAATCCGAGCCTCCAGGGAAAACTAGGTTTACTTAGTTTTCCTTCGATTTATTTAACTAAAATCGACAGTGCGAATTTCGGTTCCCACAGTTTGGCGCTAGAAGGAGGGGGGTCGGATTCTCTTACTCAAAAACCTACGATTGGTAACAACAGCATGGCCACATCACCTGTCCGCAACATCGTGTCATTCGGGGACAGAGCAACGGCTGGTCAAGCCAAACCTCACGACAAACTCCTCGTTATCAGACTAACGATCCAGGACATCGACGTAGCAAGAATATTGGTCGACACCGGATGCTCGACAAATATTATATATAAAAACACTCTCGAGAGGATGGGAATCGACCTAAGCGCTATCACGGACGATCCCAATCTGATAATCGGACTCTCAGGAAACATCACAATGACCCTCGGCTCAGTCGATCTCTCGGTCAGAGCCGGGAGCGTCACGAAGATGGTGGAATTTTTGGTAGTCGACGGTCCGGCAGCATATAACGCAATCGTCGGGACTCCGTGGCTAAACTCCATGCGAGCAATCCCCTCGACTTTCCATCTGTGCCTCAAATTTCCGACCCTCCTCGGAGTTGAAACAATACAAGGAGATCGTAAAGCGCCGCAAGTCTGCTTGGCCGCTGGGTTAAAACGAAAAAACTCTGAGCCCGAAACTAACCCAAAAAAGCAAGCAACCCACGAACTAAGGAGCAAAATCGTCACTTTTGCGCAAAAGCCTGGTGAGACTTTTAAAGACGCGTGGATCAGATTTAAGTTCTTCCAGCGAGACTGTCCACACCATGGATTCAATGAAGTGCAGCTGCTAAGCACTTTCTACAGAGGTATCGCCTTGAGGTATCAGATGGCTCTTGATACTGCTAGCGAGGAGAACTTCAACACCAGGAATCCAATAGAGGCTGTGAGACTTATTGAGAACCTAGCCAACAGCAGCAGCACCAAGAACACTGACTCTGACAAGAAGAAATCGGTTGCAGTCATCGGGGAAGACCAGATGAATGAAGTCAGAGCCAAGATAGATGCTTTACATGCATTTCTGGGGCAGCCAGTCTGCTCAGTTGTGAACTACATTGGAGGTACTAGATTTCAGAGATATAGAAACCAGAGTGGAAACATAATTTTTTTTGGCAATGGTCAGAAGAATAACTACAACCAGAGTTCACAGTATCAGAAATCCTTCACCAACACCAGGAACTACGGTAACTCAGCTTACCAAAACCCACCACCCCCCACCCAGGAGAGTAAGTTTGATGCCATGATTGATAGAGTTCTTGAAGGACAACAGAAGCTTACAGTAGACTTCAATGGAAAGAATGATTCTGTCTTCAACAATCTGACCACAAGGATAGACACAATTTGCACTCAAGTTAAGAAACTTGAGACACATATTGTCCAAACTGAAGACTCTATAAGAAGAATTGGGACTTTTAAGGAAGTAGGAGAAGGAAGCAGGAAACACCACGTGAATGCCATTATAGATGATGATTTCTGGCAAGTGGTGAAGCATGAAAAGCTACAAGAAGGAGACTTTGAAGTGGAAAGTTCACTAAGTCTCGGAGGATCCCAATGGTGTCGATCGACACCAACTAGTCTCCATCGATCGACACCAACGATGTCATTTCCGGATACGACTGCAGATTGCAACGCGGTTAGGATATTGACCCATGCTGAATTCACGGCTTCGCATCCTCACCCACCCACCCATACCTACGAAGATATCGACCGACGAGACGAGCCACTCATCGATCGACACAAAGATGAGACATGTATCGATCGACCCTTTACTCCACCTATCGATCGACACGCACCTCTCACATACCGAGTGCAATTACCATCGATTGACAGCAACCGAATCAATGCACTCCGACCCACACCAAAACCACAAACTAACCCTGCAGAGACTACTAGTAACCCTTCAGACACTACACCTACATCAGAGGGAACTGAAGGAAGAAGGCTAAGGAGTAGAAAGGAGAAAACTAGTAAGAACCTTAAGAGGGAAGCTAATGAGAAGGAGGTTGATGGTTTCACTAAGAGAGTTATCATAATCCCACTAGAGAAACCCTTCGAGGAGGTTTACTTCACAAGTAGATTGTGGATGTTCTTCAGAGAAAAAAGGGAGACTGAAAATGACATTAGAAGAAGGTTTAACAATGTCAGAAAAAATATGAGGAAAAGGATTACTTTGAAGAAGAAGAGTGATCGTGGGAAGTTTGCAATACCCTGTGTAGTACAAGGGATTGAATTTCCTCATGCACTATGTGACACTGGTTCATCAGTCAGCATCTTACCAAAGGTCATGGCAGACCATCTGGGTCTGCAAGTAGAGCCTTCACCAGAGATCTTTACATTTGTGGATTACACTCAGAAAAATTCTGGAGGCTTGATCAAAGACCTGGAAGTACAGATTGGTAATGCTATAGTCCGTGTGGATTTTCATGTCCTAGACATCAAGCTAAATTGGAACTCTTCCCTCTTACTTGGAAGAGTATTTATGGCTACAGTAGGAGCTATATGTGACATGAACACCAACAGGATGTGCTTGACTATGATAGATCCAGATATCCATTACGACCCTGTCAAACTTGGCAAACCACCAGCCAAAAATGTGGTAAAAGAAGATGATCTTGGTATCATTGCAGTTTGTCATTGTGAAGTCGAGTACGAGACAGAGTACTCGGGATCGATCGACAGCACCTTAACATCATCGATCGATACTAGCAAGTCAGAGGAGATCGACATCCACCATGGATTATCGATCGACATAGACCCACCAGATAATGAACTCGATCTACCAGATCATTGCTACCCGAATTTCGCTATCCCACCCAACAGAAAAGAAGATGATTACTCAGTAAGGAGTTGGGCAGATAGCGGATTTCATGAGAGTTTTGCAGTAGATATAGCCAGATTTTCCCACAGTGATGAATATGATGAAGATTATTGGGAAGAGATAGCTTGGGAAAACTACTTAGAGAATGATAGATTTGCAAATCGATTCCCAAAATCGATCGACATCCAGCGTCCACCATCGTTCGATTATCTACTACATCCAGCAAAACGACATCGTCCATCGATCGACATCGCCAGCATCACATCGATCGATATTGACCCGGACGACTTAAAGGACAAAATCAGAATTTCACCGATTAGGGCAACGCATGGGTATATAAGGTTGACAACACCAGCCACGAAAATTCAAACCTCAACACCTTATACCCAGCAGCTTCCAGCAATTAGCAACTTAACAATGGAGGACTGCAACACCATGAACAATCGATCCAACCATCAGCGAGACGATCACCATCGATCGCCACCACCACTGCACCATCGATCGACGCCTTTACCAGAGCTCAATCTTGATTTCATGAACCATATGATATCAGGAATGTTTCACTAACACCTGATGAATTTGGTATTTTCAGGGACACAGATGGCTTTGCAAGAGCAATGGATGGAAGAGTTCTGCATAACCAGAGAAGACATAGCAGACATCCTTCAAATTGCCAATGGACCAGAGAACCTGTTCACACAGCAACGTGGCCATCCAGACATCCTAGCTCACGTCCAGGACAACCACCACGTCACCATGGAAGAGGATACAGTTCCTCAAAGCTTCGGTCAACCTAGGGGTTCACCATCGATCGATATCGATTCACCATCGATCGACGGCGGGTATCCCAGATCGATCGACAGAGCAACAGTAAGATTGTCCGACAGACGTATTGAGCTTGGACAACGTGCCTTTAACACCGATGGATCAAGAAGATTCAGATGGGAAGCAAAGGATGAATTTGGTGTCCGCAGAGATGAGTTTGGACATGCTAGGGGAGTTGATGGTGAAATCATCCCTGTTACCAAGGAGCACATAAGGAGAATCCTGGAGAGAGCATATCTTTTTCACAAAGGTTGCTTACGCCTTCCAGAACACAAATGCCCTTACCATGCATACAGACCACCACCAGTACCCTACAGTAGAGAGGATATAGATGATATGGTGACTGATGTATGGAGAGCTCAGGCACACGTTGAGGCAGACTATCACACATTGGTGGAAGATACTTTCCAGCCTTTGGATATCAGATATAAGGATTTCCAAAGTGACATGGCTAAGAAAAGAATGGAGATTGGGAACATTATGACCATGCTTGAGAAGGAAGCTAGGCCACCTGTTTCGATCGACACAGCAACTGCACAATCGATCGACATCGGCAAGCCTACATCCAAAGACCAACCAGAATGTTCATCACCTAAAATAGATGAATGGGAGGTTGCTTACATCAATACACGGATTGGAGACGTCTACAGCCCTCTCAAAAACAATGTCGAATGGTTAAGCAAGAGGATCGATCTTCTACAAAAAGAACTGGAGTCAATTCGCAAGAAAGATCAGACTCAGAATGCTACTTTCCCGTCGATCGACACACAGTCTTCACCATCGATCGACACAAGGTTCGCAGCAATGGAGGATAGGAAAAGCACGATCACTTCAGTTCACCTATCATGCGCTAAGGAAACTCCTGAGTACGGAATTGAGACCGAAGAAAGGAGATTCCGTAAATTGACTCTGAAACAAGAGGCAGGAACTCTTCTGCTGCTGTTTGCAAGCTCTTTCTTTAGCATTAGTTATCATTAGAATCCCGCCCTTCCTGGCGGAGCTCTCCTACCCTTCTCAATGCAGGAATTCGCATACAATCGACCGGTACCATAGCTATATTCAAGCCGGATTGCAGATCGGGTTAAATAAAACGGGTGAACACTAGAAACCAGTACAAAACGACCCCGTCAAAGACGGAAAAATGCAATGATGGAGATGGAGTACTTGGGATCAGCAGAGAGCTGGGAGTTGGCGAGGGGATATAGTTAGGTGGTAAGTAGTTACCAAATGAATCTATACCTGGATACACTGTCACAACAGCTGAACGAGTTGCAACAAGACATGGGCATAGTTCAAGATCATACTGGTCTTAGTGACAGAGACGCGACATCGATCGAAAGGCCTAGACCTATATCGATCGACATCGAGCCACCACCAGCGAAGAGAGCATGCACAGCAGCAGAAGTTGATCAGATCAAACATGAGCTATACGAAGCTATGAATGCTATGGAGAGGAGACTCAACGGGAACTGTGATGACATTGACGCTACTGTTAATGAACGAGTGAACAACCTATGCAGAACTCCTCGCCAAATGAATAGCGATATACGTGCTCTGCAGTACCAAGGACAACCATCAGAATCAATCGACACAGTTGACACTGGATCGACCGACAGAACGCCCAGCGAAACGACCGACGCACATCTAGTAGCATCGATCGACACCGAGTCCTTGGCAGACCGAGATCAGCAGATTCATGACCAGCATGACACATCACTAAATGAAGAATTGTCAGAGCATTCAACGTTTGATTTCTATCAACATTAGTTCGAGATGGAAGATTTGGACAGAAGGCTACAAGTCATCAAAGCAGATTTAGCAAAGATACATCCTAGATGGACAAGATCACATAATGCCACAAGAAGTTTCACTGCTACTGAGTCCAAAGATGAGGGAAACGTTTGCCCACCAGCAAACAACAACCCCCACAGCACCCCATGAGTCACACACCCACCACAGTCAAGCTACATGACTATAACAAAGGCTGAGTGGGAGGCAACCCACTATTAGGTTTTATTTTCTTTCTAAGTTATTTTTACATTTTTACTTTTATTTTTTGGATTTATTTTTGCAGTTTTTAAAAATCCAAGTAGAATGATGATTCCGTCGACCGACACATACCATTTACATCGCTCGACACCACACGACCATCACTAACGATCGACGTACACCCCTACGCATCGATCGACACCATGTCGGTCAGGTTTAGTCACTCTATCTTGTTTTATTTAGTTTTTATGAATTATTTATTTACCTCACACCGGCTGTGTTACATTGGGACAGTGTAATTTAAGTCTAAGGGGAGTTTACTAATATGTGTTTTATTTTGGTTTTTATTAAAAATGTTTTTCAAAATTATTTTTCACATAAGTATTAAACAGGAACATTGATATAGGTTTATATTTGATTGTCTGACCACTCTTTAGCACCATTCTAGATTTACTGATTGCAGATAGTACTAAAGATGCTAAAGTGGATCAACCTGTCACCTATATACACTAGCTGAGATTGTTTGAAGGAACCAAAGCTTACCTCCAACACTAATACTGACTTTATTTGCTTCTCTTGGGGCTTGGAAATCACTGGATCGGAATCCTCTTACAAGTCTGGAAGGTAAAAAGTCTGTGTGTTTCTGGTTCCCTTCCTTCTCTCTCTTCGGCATCTCAAAGATCAAAGTTTATGTTATAAAAGATTGAAATGATTTCTTGAGTGGCAGAGGGGTAGGAGTGTCTCCTGCGACCCCAGTATTCTAAATCTCAAGGATGATCACACATTGTGGAAACGAGGGATAGGTAAATTACCAGAGACCCCATTATTCGCTACACTTTGTCAAAAATGTATGAGTTACAAATGCAAATGTCCATGAGATAGACTAGATGACCTTTGTGGCATCAAAACCTATTGAAATTGAAACTAATAAGAGATTCAGAGAAGAGAGATGAGGGAAAAAGGGATCAGAGAAGACTACCTGTGTGTTCAGATACTTGTTTGAGTTGAATCCATGTGTCCTTTGATCGATACTCCCAAGGTAAAGCCTGCACTTTTATTTTATGTTAAGAAATGAGGTTAGTAGAGGGGAATGTCAGATAAGATTTGCTAAGTTGTTGACTAGATGAATTTGGTTGCTAAGCTAGGATAAGGCATATTGAACTTCTGTGATTAGGATGTTTAAATATGAATTGCAAACCCATAGAGTGATGACTTCAATATTTTGAATCTTTGAGTTCCTACTGTTTTCAAACATTTTCCAAAGACTACTGTTTTTGCTTGAGGACAAGCAAATGAGTAAGTCTGGGGGAGTTGATATACCATGGATTTCACCCGTTTTCTACTAAGGGTGAATCATGTGATGAGTTTGTGACAATTGTTAGGGTGATAAAATTAGTTCTTTCATTTTAGTTGCTCTTAATACTAGATTTAGGATTGATCACCCTTAAATCTAGATCTTAGGATTGATGAGATAACCAACTGTATACTCTCAATTCCCAGAATTAAACTAGAGTGATCTAACTGACTAGACACATGCGAAAGGTGGTCTAGATCATTAGAGAACGATTTCAACCTATCCGATAATGCTTGCTAGAATTACAATCGATCGATACAACCATTGTTGTAGCGATCGATTGTTTGAAAGGTGTATCGATCGATTAGACAAAATTCGTATCGATCGACTCTTTTCCGTGATCAACATACGACAGTTGAGATCCGGGATCTAGTCAAAGGAGACCCTGCTGGTGGTACCAATTGTTTGAGTTCAAAGAACTAAAACCCTAAAGTCACTTTCAAACTGCATAATTTCATATCTGAGAAGTTACCTGAATCTAGCTATTTTCCTCATTAAGAAACAACCTTCACTTCAGTTACTGAACAACCACCTTGTCCACCATATTGTTTACTGCTTTAAAACATATAAACCTTTAAGTCTATCTTCATTTCTAATTCATTAAGCCTTCAAGTAATCCTAGAGTTCTTGTGGATTCGATCCCTAAGTACTACTTCTGAATCTCTTATTTGAGAGAGTAATTCACTTTTTAGGGTAATTTGAGTGATATCAGTTGCCGAATAGCCCAAAGATACTACCAGAGATTCGAAGGTTGCCGGATGTGACGCACCGTTCCAACACTACGAAGTGGCTCGCTTGGAGATAACCTCACCAAGTGAAATATGAATGTTCTAAGCAAAGAACAATGAGAGAAAACTCAAAAGATAAATTAGAAAATCGATGTGTATTTTTATTCATGAGATCTCACATATTTATAAGGTTTGTGAGTCAAAGAAACATAAAGAAATATGTGGGAAAAGACAACATAGAAAATAGAAATGAATGAAAAAAGACATAGAAAATCGACATTGACTAAGACTAGTCAAGGTGCGGATTATTATGTTGACTGGTCCAGATTTATAAAGATGTCCAGGCTCATGCTGTAATGATCAGGTCGTCCGCGGTGAGGAGAAGGATGCACGCGGGCTGGTCGGGCTGGTTGGCCGGGTGATCTTAATGAACGGAATGAGCTGATGGGTTGACACGGTCAGTAGATTCAGCACGATCTGATGGTAAAACCTCGGTTTGGTCGAGCTGGTAAACAAGAACGCCACCTTGGGCTGTGTCCATGAACCAAAAAGGACGGTGCTGGATTTTGGTTCTACCAAGACTCGTACGAAATCGCAAACATGCAGGAAGTCAAAGTTCCGAGAACATGGAACGCGATGCACCTCAAGAAATACTATCACTAAACTATATTTTCACTGAACTACGAGACGGCTTGATCCCTGAAAAGGGTACGTAGGCAATTTGTCGCACGACGAGCTCAGCTGTCCCTCCTCATTAAGAAGGGGGGGGGGAAGTGGATACGTATACATATACTCATATACTCCCTTAAAAATATAGAAATATCCGCAACTCGGTATTTTTTAACACTTTTCAAGCTCAGTGGAAATCTCCCAAAATCTATTTACCAACAGAACAGTCCATTACATAAGAAACAACGTAAAAAGTTTCATCTTCGACAAAGGCGAGACGTCGCTAACATTCGAAGAACCCCTTTTTCGTCCAAACACTTTCCGAAAAGGAACACTCACTTAAAAATAGTCCGTCTGGGACTATAAAAACACAAACTCCTTCCTGACACGTATTCTTTGCGAAGAATAAAAAAATGGTAATATCTACGAATAAGTTAGTTGCTGATCACGACAAATTCTCAACGTCCTAAACAGACTAAGCCATCTCGAGAGATAGCTCTCATACACCCGACAAAAGGGTAATAGTGCAATAAAAAATTCCGAAATTTTGGTCAACACTTTCGGGAGACTTAAAAATTATCCTCGAAGAGATGCTCGATTCTTACCATGCAAGTCGTATAAGCCGAGAACATATCACTGACTTTAAGGCGGGACAGAATCAGGTCGAAAATGATACGGGAAACGTAAGTCGAAGAAGTCATCGCACCCCCTAAAAGTCGTGATTAGACCTAAGTCATACCCTAAACCCAACACACTGGTCTCTAACATCTCTAGGCATAGTATCAAACACCCTGATACGAGATCCCAAAATTTGTCTCCTGGCTATTATTTGTGCATCTTCAGAAATCCCACAAGCTTGCACGCTGCGGAAAACTCTCGAGACAGATCACAAATATAGCATTCCACCCAGAGTTAGATTACAAGATGACAACTCGTACTCTTCCTGTTATGGTATTTTTGTGTAGGGTCGTTTTAGTACTACGGAACACTAGAAGATTTGTATGAAAAGTAAGGAATTGAGGCTAGAAGAGATGTATTATTGAGTCTATGATTCGGGGCTACAACGTTGGTGTATAAACCTAGTTCTAAGTCGCCTAAACTCTAATCTCTTAGCCTCTGAAAGTCGATCCCTTCTTCTAGGGTTTGGGCTCCCCCTTTATAGTTGTAGACGTCGGTTTAAAGTAGGGCGAACTCTTCTATAATCAAAAAAATGGAAGTTTTCCCTTAGGCGGAAAAATTCTATTTTGCTCCAAGGGTCGGTCCGATCGAGGGGGTCGGACCTATGGCAGGAGTCTGTTCCTGGTTTCTTCTTAAGCAAGGGTCTAGAAGTCGAGGACCTATCCGGAAGCTGGAGAAAACTTATGCCTGGATATTTTTCCCCAACAGTTTGCCCCTTATTCCTTGATTTTCTCGTGGGAAAATAAGGGATAACATGTGTTCTTGGACCTTGTCTCGATAATTTTCTCTTTGAGCTGGAGATAGCTACAGATACCTTGATCCTTCGTGTCGAGTTAGGCCGGGACCCTGTTGATGAATAAGGCAATGATCTCATGAAGCTTCAAATATCATAACTCCCCCAGGATATCCAAATCCTTGCCATGACTCGTCTCTAAACAAATAACGTGGAAGGGATGACCCCTTTCAAAGGCTCAAGGTATACGGGCCTTGCGGATAAATCATTTGAATGGAGTGGGCTTCGCGAAAAAGCCCAACGACGATTGAGTTTCTCCCTTTGGCGCTCATTTAACCGCGTGGCAATCCACACGAGGTGCGTGGTTGTCAATCTAGGGTTTCTTCCTTCTCTCTCTCATTTGATCGAGATCAAACCTCTCTCTCTCATTTCTTCTCTATTTCTCTCCAAGATTTTCTCTCGGCGGCTTCCTCTCTCGGAGATTTCCTCTCGCTTTTAATAGGTAGCCGTCTTCTCTTCTCCTCTTTTCTTCTTCTTTTAGACCATCTTTGATAATGTTCAGTGAATCCTCTAGCAAAATCCTAGATCCCTCTCCCGTAGATAGCAAGGTTAGATCTAGGACTCTAGACTCGGTAAATTCTTCCTCTCTCTCCCCTGATCCCGCGGCTGAAACGGAAAGCCCTAGACTTGACGAGATTGAGAACATCTCCTCTGATGACGAAGCCGGAGGATCTCTACTGTTGGGCCCGGTTTCTCGGACCGGAAAAAGAGATATCGAGGAGTGGAGGAGGAAGTACGACCTTGCTCAAGATCTGGCCATTCGAATCCCGTGTCCTTTTGACAGGATTTCAGACTTCGGAGTCGATGAAGTTCCGATCTACGAGGCGTATTTTGAATCGGGCTTTCGGGATCGAATCCCTTCATTGATTGCGAAGCTGTCGGAGCACCTGGACATCTCCCCTGGTCAGCTGACTCCTCCGGCCTGGAGAACTCTAATAGCGATTCAAAACCTCGGTGGCTTGGAAGGCTTGGTTTTAGGGGTGAACGAGGTCCTTTACTCGTACTATGTCGCTACCTTGCCTGGACCAAAGGGGAAGTATTACCTTCACCCCCGCAGTGGCAGTGCTCTGGTTCGGAAGATTGAGAAGAGTGCGAGGAAGCGTCATCCAGTTTTTAGTGGTAGATGGGCAGAGAGATTCGCCTTCGCAACTCTTCCCGCCTTCTCTCCTATTGTGGGAACCAAAATTCGCACTGTCGATTTTAGTAAATATAAAACAGAGGAAAGTTAAGTAAACCTAACTTCCCCTGAAGGTCCCGGATTTCTGCGGGGCCACGCACAAGACAATCAATATATCGAGAAATTCGTAAAAAACGTAAGAACAAAAGAAGAGCAAGAAGATCTTATTTCCGAATTCGCGTTGAGCGTGGACAACATATAAGGACCTCGGCTACAAGAGCTGTCGGTCAGTTCGTTAGTCTAGCAACCTAAGTCTAACGTATTTGAGTCGCAGCTCGCTAGTAAAAACGGAAAAATAAAAACCTAAGTTGCTCTAAGTGCAAAGTTGCTCTGGAAAGTTTTTGATGATGCCTCTGCTCCTTGCCCCAAGCTTTCTTATATACTCCTTCTAAGACGGTCTATCCTCCCTTTGGGTCAAATCTGTCGCGAATCGGGCTTTTCCATTTTCATCGATCTTCATGTCTATCGGGAAACTTCACATCTATCTTCGGGAAACTTGACATTTATCTTTTGGAAACTTGACATTTATCTTGTTTTGTAAAGATAAATACAAACAATCATACTTATCTCGAATTAGATTTAAAAAATTGTAAACGGGACGTTTGGTCATGTTTGAACCCTTTCAGGCCGTTCTTTAGACCTTAGACGTTTTTACGATCTTTTCGATAACGTACTCTTGTCACGATATCAATTTTCCGAAAGATCCCCAATTCCTCGTATAGTTGAGATGATTGGTGTTTTAAGATAACCGTCATCGTCTTATACGACGAATTGAAATCTATCCGTCAACCGAACCTTCCGCGGTTTTCCGATACTTCCCCGACGATTAGGATTAAAACGAAATGGGAGTCTTAGATTCACGATTTTAAAGATTCGTACTGCGAGGCTTCAAGCAAGGATGCAAAGTATAGGATTGGACTAGTGCCAGGATGGTTTCACGAGGAATTGGCCGTACTTGCCGAACGATCCGCAGCCCGGCGCCTAGGACGTTGGTCTGGCCGCCCGGCGCTCAGAACGTTGATCTGGCCGCCCGTCGCCCATGACTTCTGTCTGGCCGCCTGGCACCCAGGACTTCGGTCTGGCCGCCCGGCACACAGAACCGGGACGTCGGTCTGGACGCCAGGAGCCCAAGATGTCTGTCTGGCGGCCCGGCGCCCAGGACGACGGTCTGGCGGCCCGGCGCCCAGGACCGTGTTCCTTGGTTGACCTGTTTCAGTTATCCGTTCTCTCGTTTTTTCGAGGTTTTGAATATCACTTGGTTTTTCCGAGGACTTTCGGGCATCGATTTTGTCTTGACCGATTTTGACCCCAACAGTTAGCCCCCCAGCTAGCTAGGAACCGTTGTGCTTCAGGTATTAAGGTCCTAGATTGCGGTATATCTCATTAGGGAAGTGCGGAGACGTAATCGTTGCCGAAAGTCAGATTAAATAGTAAATTTTTTGCCTATAAAGATGGAGTAAGAATTTTTTATCATTGTCACTTTATCCAAGATCTTTACACTTTAAGAATTTTCCAAGAATCCCACTCTTAAGAATCCTCTCCTTTCTTTCAAAGAAAAATATGTCTTCAAGATCAAGATATTCTAAGAAGAATTCTTCTTTTCATTCGTCTTCGGACGATTCTCCGGCCAATAAAGTGATCAGCCCGAAAAACGAGTTCGCAGTTGAGGAAGACGAAAGGGAGGCGTACTACAAAGCTCTTGGTGGCTTGCCTCCGCCTCACCAAGAGAATCCCATTCCCAAGCGTCCTCCGAGGGCGCCTGGTGCGTCATTCACGCCAAGCGCGGTTTTTCCCGAGTATCTCACGACCCCTCGGAACTTTTACCAAGTTCTGAATGGACTTACGTTCTGAATTCCGGTTGGCAACGAAAGCGCGAGGAACCCTCCCCAGGTTTCTTTACTTACTACGAGGCCTATTTGTCGTACTGCCGCATGTGGTTCCCGATCCCTGGCGCCATCGTTCGTACCCTTCACCGTTTCGAGCTCTCGATGGGCCAGCTGAATGTTTCGGCCATGGAGAGTTGGCTCGGCGTGGTGATCTTGAGCGATGAGTTGGGATGGATCTCGGCCCTGGCGACTTTGAGGGATTCTGGACTACCAGACCAATGACGACCGAGGGTTTGTATTCCATAAAGGCAAGGAACGATCTGACGATAATCCAGGGGACAACTTCGAACCCCAAAGACTTGTTCGAGCGTTTCTTCTTTGTCAAAATAGATGAGGAGTCCGTCGAAGGAAGCTGCCTCGATCTACTCCGTCTGGAATGGCATTACGGTCGCGGTAATACGACTACTTTGCTTTCTGTTTCGATACTTTTAAAGTGCGTGAAAAATAAAAAAAAAATATTTCATGTAGGGAACAACCCTTTTCCGGAGGTCCCCAACGATCTTTTCGCTAAGCGAGATCTTCTTCGGTCGAGGCCGTTTTTCTGGAATTCCTTTACTCTTGAACGGATCCGTAGCGCGGTGGGGCTTCATCGATCGCGAAGCACTCCCCAGCTTCTCGTTGAGCAAGTTGTCGACTTGTCCACTCAGAGGCGGAAAAACAGATCTCGGAAGGGCAAAGGTGTTGCCTTCGAAGCTGCCTCGAGAGATCACCCGCTGCCGGGATGGGACCCTAGTTTCACCTTAGAAGAAAGGGGTGGAACTAGCGCGGCTCCTCCCCCTAATGATTTTTTCGACAACCTCCCTCCCGCGTTTACGTCCGACAAGTCGCTGGACAATGAAGCGAGGAGGAAAGTGACCACTGACGGGTCTCGTCTAATCAACGAGGTTTGTCCTCTTAACTTTGGTCGTATCTTTTGTAATTATGTGTACATTTCTTTGACCTTAAGTTCATGCAGGGGATGAGAGTGTGGGGAGCGGCGATCGAAGGAAACTTCCGAGCGGCGCGACTATCTCGCTTCAAAGCCGAGGAGGCCGAAAGACAGCTCTTCCGATACCGGCAGGAAGTTGAGGAACAAAACCGTAAACAGGCCAAACTTCATTCTCGAGCCCTCGTTCGTGCAGAAAGGAAGGGGAGGAGAGCTGTTGCCGCTGAGATGAGGCGGAGGGCCGGAATGTTTGCCACTGAGTTCGAGAGCCTCAAGGAAGTTCAGGAATTCGTGGGTGACTTCCGCGAGTGCCGAGGCTCGGTTGCTACCCTTCACAAGACGCAGGGCGAGGACTTCTCCTTTCCCGCCGAGGTCGCTGAGATGAATGTTCTCATGAGGGAATGTGCTGAGGCCAAATCCCTGGTTCCTCCGATCGAGGGAAGGGTCCGAACGCTCTGGGATCCCGTCGAGGTTTCGGAGTATACGGTGGAGACGGGCGCAGGCGGAAAGGCCGGAGGCGGGGACCAAGAGGTAGACAAGCCTGCGGACTTGTTTGGGATTTCCCTCTATGGATATTGCGACTTAGATTTAGATTATTGAAGTTTTCTGGGATTATATCCCTTTCATTGTTTTTGCTGTGTGCTAGGCCAAGTGTGGCCGTTTAATTTTTTATGCCGCGACCGTAGTAGGTCGTGTAACTTTGTGTATTTCGGGACTGGCCGTTTGTGGCTTTGAATCCCTGCCGTTTTTTGCGGTTTTTATGAATATGAAGTAGATTTCTCGAAAATTTCATTTTATGATTTGATTTATACTTTCGTCAAGTCACTTCATATTCTAACTCTTATTTTGTCGCTTAGTCCGTATGCTACTTTTTAGTGAGCGTTTTAAGCGATAAGAGACATGTTTTAGATCTCGTATCAGGTTTTGATACTATGTCTATGTGATGTTAAGTACCAGCAAGGCTGGATTTAGGGCAAGACCTAGGTTTACTCTCAGCCTTAAGTCTGTGCGATGACTGATCGGCTTTCGTTTTGCCTGTTAGTGATTTCTTCCTGATTCTTACTGATTAAAGTTTGCGACTTGGCGCCGGCATATGTGACTTGTGTAGTAAGAACCGAGCTATCTCCAAAGGAGTGCTAAACCAAAATTTGGATTTCTTGTATAACGCGCTATGGTATCCTTGTCGGATGTAAGAGGATCTTTAAAATGATCTGACTACAAATTTGTTTAAGTGAAACGTTTCTATGTTTACCCGTCGGGGCCAATCGACGGGTTTTTTTTTATAGTCGCAGACGGAATGTTTTCACAGATGACACGATTTCGATATCTTCAGGGAGATTGCGACGTCTTGCGTTCCTTGAGGATATGATTTTCGTTCTCCGAAGTGTTTATGAGTTAAGCATCGAAAGATCAAGTAAAAGAATTTTATTGAAAAAGTTTCAAAAATATTGAATACATGTGCGGGTATTTTGACCTTTTGTGGGAGTATACGAGTATACGTACCCACTCCCCCCCTTTTTGGTGAGGGGGATAGCTGAACTCGCCGGGTTTCAACGAGCTGCCTACGTACCTCTTCCGAGGATCAAGCCATCATGTAGTTCTGTTTGTTGCTGCGGGTGTGTCTACTCCCCGAGTGTTGAAGTTTCGACCGCACTAGCTGGGTCAGTGGTCTTTTTGGGAGTTGAGTTGTCCGCTTCTTTGGCGATGGACTCGGGGATTTTGTCGTTGTCTTGAGTCGTTGCCAAATCGGATGATTCTTGATCATCCTTTCCCGAGTTCTCAGGAATTTCCAGCGATTTTTTCGCTCTTTTCGGGTTAGCCGCAGGGGCGTTCCGATTCTTTCACAGTTTGTGTTCGGCTAGAAAGCAAAGTCTCGACTGTTATTGGCTTCCCCAGATTACTGCGGTTCTAGTTGGAGTCGAGAATTTGATGCCAAGATGATATGTGGATGTTACTGCCTTCATGGGGTTTATCCAAGGGGTTCCCATGATCACGTTGTAGATGGCTGGGTTGTCGACTACTGCTAAGTCGACGATTTTTGTGACTTCCTTTGCCATGACCAGGAGCTTAATCGTCCCAAGGGTCATAGAGGTGATGCTAGAGAATCCGGTCAAGGGTCTTGGTTCCGGATGACTTCTCCAAGCGGGATCTTCATCCTTTGTGATGGAACCCAGGACCTGGCCCAAGACTTGGAGCAGACTCAGGACGATCAGATCAGTCCAACTGAGGTTCAGCCATTCAGCCGTACCGGATCAACGGACAAAGCCGTGTACCGGATCGACCCGCGTGCACCCGGACGCGACCTAAGGATGGATCCACGACCTGATGACCGAATCAGCCGACCCACATGCGTTCTTCCCCGACCCATTCGTCATTCCAGAGCCAACAGTCAAGCCAGAACCCATGATCATCGTGAAGAATCAGATTCCGGACTTAGCCTGTCTTTCCTGGCCCGTTTGGGACGTACCGCACGACCGGATCAGGCTGATCTCGACTTTTCCGACCACTTTGATGATTTCATGATGATCGATGCATCCAACTTCTCCAAAGGGATGTTACTTAGGCTCTCTGAAGATTTGGGTCGAGCTATCTCTTCATCCGTTCATGGATCATCTATGATCAACCATGCGGGCAGCCTTGCGTCCGTCCTTCTCCTTACCGCGGACGACCTGATCATCACAGCATGAACATGGACGCATCATGAACCTGGACAGTCAATGAATCTTGCCAAGTCTTCATCAAATTCTGAGTTTTGACTGGTCTTCTCTTGTTTTCCACACTTTGACTAGATCTAGTCAAATATCTATTTTCTATGTAATGTTTTTCCGTGCTTTCTTTATTTTTCTCTTTGACTCAAAGTAGTATAAATATGTAAACTCTTTGATCAATCTATCACATCGATTTTCCTTCTTATATTTTGAGTTTTCTCTCATTGTTCTTTGTCTTAGAACATTCTTAGTTTACTTGGTGAGGTTATCTCCGAGTGAAACACCTTCGTTGTGTTGGACCGGTGCGTCACATCCGGCAACCTTCGAAACTCTGGTAGTATCTTTGGGCTTCCGCAACCCTTAATGTCACCCATCGATCCACCAGTTCTCAATCCCCTCTGATCTGAGTTCATATCATCCGTACCGGTAGAGTGATCCGTATTTTGGTTCTATCAAGTGGTATCTGAGCCACTCTTCCGGTAACTCTTTTTCTATCCATCTTTCTCATCTCTCCATTTCTTCTAAACAATTCTTCATCTATCTATCTTGAACCCGGGCCCCTCATTACCCCCATTAAAAAAAAATAAGATCAAAGTTTATGCAGTAAAAAAATAATCCCCTTCTTATTAATCAAGAAGCATTTTTAAAGAGTAACCTTAAATGTGTAAGTTATTTACATGAGTGCCATGCTGACGTGTCAGCACCATATTCACTCTCAGCCCATATATAAAATCACCCTTGATTCACTAGAGAAATTACAAAGAAATGCCATTGTGGTACCACTCGAATTTCCTCATATACATTATAGTTCAAAATGAATAATTGGACGATTTCGTGTAAAAAGGAAAGTCAAAGATATGTCCGATTTCATCATTTCATGTTTAAGGAAAGTCAAAGATCATTACTTTTTCTCTTAATTCTATTTCCCATTAACTCATTCCATGATTTACTTTTCAATCAAAATATATTGCCATATATAAGGTTACCATAGATCATTGCCATATAATGTATTACGCAATTATGTCTTATAATGTTGTAAAATTTAATATTTGTTTTTTTTTCAATGCAAGATGTATCAGAAGCCATTTTATTAAAAGTAAACTAAACATTTTTTATAAAGTATCAGAAGCCATATAATGTATCAGAAGCCATTTTATTATAACCGTATTTAATATATGAAAACTGCAATAAATTTTAAACTAATTTAGTATGTTATTTAATATAACCGTAATTTATGCCAAATCCTCCACAGAAATGGTTATCATTTTAAGTTTATACTATACACTTAATATTTGGTCAAATATCGTATTGAATATTGTTTCCTATATTAGGTTCAAAAATATAGTACTAACCAAATTTTGGAAGGCGATAATGCGTGTAGTTAAATATAGTAATAGCGTAAATTTTGGGTAAACTACTCAATATTTGTTTCTGGTAATTCTTGTGTGCCTAAACCCTAAGTTGCCTGACTATATATGACCTTCTAAACTCATTTACTCAGCATCATTACCAACCAAGTTCGAACCGGTATGCAATCTAACAAAAAATGAGTTCTATGCACTCAATATCTGAGTTGAAACATTTCAAAGGTGAAAAAGAGATGTAAAAAGTTTTTGGAAGCAATACTAGGCTAAAGGTGTAGAAACTTTTATAATATTTTTTCATGGATGCAAAAATAAGTTTTTTTTAGTTTATTGCAATATGCTCTATATCAACTTAGCCATGTCTAACCAAACAACTAACACTTTCATATGGTAAATTTTTGCAGGAGGACAAAATGCGACATTTAAAAAGGTTTTGGTTTCTTAGTTTGATCCTTTTCTGAAACAAGGATAAAAAGGATTTGATTTCTCTTTTTGATTCAAATATATAAGCAGGTGACTTCAAATAGACGAGGAGCTTCATGTTCTCACATTTTGTTTGACCCTGAACTCCTAGAAATAGAAGCCTTCAAAAACAAGTAAGCATATATGAACATTTTCATCTGTTAATTATTTTACTTCTATGTTTGCTTACACAAACTACATTGTCAGGATTTGTTTTTCAGGATACCAAGAAGAGCCTTTTCATGTGAGTTGCATATTAATTCGAATTTTATTTTGGTTTTCAAATAATAAAGCCTTTGCAACGTATCGTTCATATTTTGATTTGTACCATTGTTGTTTTTAGCATTTGATCTTAAGATTCTAATTGATGAACTATGTACCGTTTAAATTATCTTGCCAGGACTAAACTATTGAAAGCGTTATTTTTAGTTATTTATTGTCCATTGTTTAGTTTGTTTTATTTTGTTGCTAAATATTTCATTGAAATGAAAAAATCGATTAGTTTACAAATATTATAAAAACTACAAAAGAGATTTCGCAGGTATAATTTCGGAAACAAAAGAAGGTAAGAAATATTGAAAGAGTAATAAACTCCATAGTTTTGGGACATATTTAAAAACCATTGAAGGTTCGTCTTCTGGAATTTATATGTACTGGTATAAACTAATGAAATAATCGATTAGTTACGTTAGTTCATCATTATTATTAGTTCAAAAAAAAAAAGAAGTAACCCCCTGTTATAATATTTTTTGTACCTGCAAAATCTCTTTTGTAGTTTTTGTATATGTATTTTCTTATAGTGATTTTTATTTTACAATGCAAACAAAAATTAAATTACAGAAAATAGAATATTAATTTCCAACATTTAAAATATAAGAACAATTTAAGTTGAAATGTTTTCACAGATAAACTAATTTATTTGAAATCAAATTTCTATATATTTAAATGTAAATGATACACTTTATGGTATCAATTCATAATCGTGATTTGCAAGTTATGATCTTTAATTTAATGCATTTATGATTTAGAATATAAGTGAGTGATATTTTTTATCAATATATTGATCTCCACGCAAATTTAGATTATTATTTAGGTCAATATTGTATTGTATATGGAAAGTCTTGATTGCAATCACAAAATTTTATGTGGAGATAAAATTAGTGCTGATTGCCGTTATTTATACTACCTTCTTAATCTTTACATCACAAACGAAATCCTTGATTCAAATGTTTAATATTAACCTAAAACAGTATTCAGCCGTATTTATCAACTTCCGAAAACAAAAACATTTGAAGAAATCTTAACTTGCAATTTGCCAATCAGTATCATCGAGCGTATATTTGATATATTGATCTCATTTAATAAAGAAATAATTTGAAACTTATATAAATATAAGTGATGGAAGTGCTTCAATGATATCATCTTCTCTCTATTCTTTTGTCTCTAACTTTTTTTGAGATCCAGTACTTAAATAAATGGCAGGTTTAGATTTAATTTGTTGGCGATTTGAAGCCTGTCTACACAATATGCCCCTCACATAGAAGACCCACATTTAACATTTACTAGATCTTGATCCGTAGGACCGCACAAGTATTAATTTTCAGTTTTAGTTTTCATTTATTTATACTTAATTATATATTTGTAATATTTGATCATTTTATATTGACTAAGCTAGGGGTGGGTATTTGGGTACCCATTCGAATTTCGTTAAAATTTATTCGGGTTTGAGATTTTTGAGTTTAAAGATTCTAGCTCTATTCGGCTATTTATAAATTTTGATTCCGGTTTAATTCAGATCTTTGCGGGTCCGGATAACCCGTTTAAACTATTTTTAAATTTTTTAAATTTATATACTTTAAATTTCCCTAAATCTAAAAATAAAAATACTATAACATGTAAATTTGAGTAATGTAAGCCAAATTACCTAAATTAAAAATATGTTTAACTTGAATATTTGGATGGAGAAGAAATATATATTTTAAGTATTTTTGGTGTTTTTTTATATTTCAAATATTTTAGTCAACTTTAAGATAGCTTATATCTTGGATATTAACTATAAAAATAGATAACATATTCAAGTATATATGATTCAAATACATTCGAATATCCAAAATATTTCGATCGGATCATGTTTGGTTCTGGTTATTTAGATACCAGAATGATAAATTTGTTTGGATATTTATCCACTTTTGATTCAAATTTAATAATATTTTTTTCGAGATATACGCTTAAGTCAAATTTTAGTTGTTTCCATATCTAAAATGACTTTCTGTACACGATGTTTTTTTAATTGTTTAGTTAAACAAACCAGTTGGTTAGCAGATAAACATGGTAAGTTAACTGATAATGTATATTTTATTGATTTCGATTTTGGTTAAAGCCGTGTGATACTGAAATTACGAAAAATGACATTAGCGAAGGAAGCAAAAAAACGACCGAATGCTATACCTATTTCCAAACATAATTAATTTTTTTTTAATATTACTATCTATGTTTCTAAACAAAACTGAAATGTAATTCAGTTTTAATAATATAGATATTTGGTTATCCTTTTATGGTATAATATTTTACATTCACGAACCTAATAAATGATATACTATAGAACCACAAAATCATATTATTTAATCATATTTGCCAATTAACCTAAAACTCAATATCATGATCTCAGTTATGCATAATGTTCCTCTCTTTATACTATAGAACCTATAGAATCGTATCATGTAACTATTTTCGATGGTATTCTATCTATAGTTTAACTATTTTCAATACAAAAATACACGTAACCTAATGTTACCTATCAAAGATTTGATTGATTCCAGTCAGTGCTTCAGATTGTCTTGGGATTTGTATTTGATTTTTTGTTACTGATTTGTTCAAAGCTCCCTCAGATAGATCTACACAAACCAAAATTAAATAGAACAAAGACACTGGTCAGAAGACCAAACCGGAATGAAAGTTTGGTTTATTATTTCATTAACGAACAAAAATCACTCAAGTAGTGTAATGTATACAAAAGGTCGCTACGTACCTTTCGAACGAAGAGATAGATGAAAATTAAAAATATATGTCTATCATCCGTAGTTAAAAATAAATGTCTATCATCTGTAGTTAATAATTATGAACAACAATATGTTGAGAATGTTATTACATAACCGATCCATAAACTATGTTTACAAATTTAGAACATATGTTAAAATTAAATTAAAATTTTAGAAACCAATCTCACCCTGCGCAAGGCGCAGGTCCTACCTAGTAATAATAATAAAAGAAAAGATTATAAAAAAAAAAAAAGTTTCAAAGTTTGTTGTTTGTGGTGTGGTGGTGGAAGAGTAAGCCTGCTGGCCGAAGAGAAATCCGGCCTTTGAGGTGGTTAAGGCGGATTCCACTTTGAAATCTCTTGATCATTTGTGGTTCACTTGGATTTTCTCATTGGGTGATCTAGTTTGCTCTCTTAGAACTTTGGGAGGAACTCTCTTGTGTGATTACCAAAATTTGAGTGAAACACGTGTGTGGGTGAGATAAAAACCTGAGAGTGTGAGACTTTTACTCTAACTTTGCTTTGTTTAAGTTTTCAGGAAACCATGGGCAGTGAAGAAGAAAGAAACAGACCCGAAAATTCTTTTGCTGGATTATCTAACTTGCAAATGCGTGCTCTCAATGATTCTATGTCTAACATGTTGAATACAGGTTTGGAGACGATCCATCAAAGGCTAGATGAACTCCAGGGCCTACCAACTCTGTCCCGAACCAGAACCAGGCGTGATCGCCCAAGGAGACACAGCCGGTCCGACCTTGAGATCCGAGATGAGTCCTTTGTTGATGATCAGTCCATCAACCGACCAAGGAGAGCTCCTAGACAACAAAACCAAGGTGATGTCAATCCATTTGGTATAAATGAAAGAACTAATGATGGATTGGGTGGTTTGAAATTGAAAATTCCAAGTTTTGATGGCAAGAATGATCAGGATACTTTTCTTGAATGGGAAAGAAAGATTGAACTTGTTTTTGATTGTCAAAACTTTTCTGATATTAAAAAGGTTAGACTTGCTGCTGCTGAGTTTACTGGCTATGCTATTAACTGGTATGATCGAGTTGTGACTAGCAGGAGGAGAGCAGGTTAGGCGCCAGTTGATACATGGGATGAGCTTTCCATGCTGATGCGGAGACGCTTTGTTCCCGACCATTACCATAGAGATCTACACCATAAACTCAGGCGTTTGCTTCAAGGTTCTAAGTCAGTTGAGGACTATCACCAGGAGATGGAGACCTTGATGATCAAGGCTGATGTAGATGAGCCCTTAGACGCCACCATGGCTAGATTTCTCCCCGGGCTCAACCGGGACATACAAGACCGCATGGAGCTGGAAGACTATGACAGCATGGAGCAGATGCCACACAAGGCCGTGCTGATTGAACAACAACTCAAGAGAAAAGGTCTCTCTAAACCGACCTTTGCTTCAAAACCAACCTTTGGTTCCAAGCCAAACTATCAAGACAAGGGTAAGTCTTCTTCCACAACAAATACAGCTTTTAAGACTAATGTCCCTGCTCGTGTTGATAGAGAAAAGAAAGAAGAGGCTCCCAAACGAACCAGAGACATCCAATGCTTTAGGTGTCATGGCCTTGGCCACTGTGTCAACCGATGTCCAAACCAAAAGGTGATGGTGCTCTTGGAGAATGGAGAAGTCGAATCTGAAGAAGACAAGGAGGATCTCGGACAAGTGTATGATACTGATGATGAGGAAGAAGCACTTGACTTCCCAGTTCATGGCCCCTTTCTTGTTACTAGAAAGACTTTGGACGACACCTTTGATCCCATCTTTGATGAGGAGGCCGATGGCGTGATCGATGAGTTTTGCTCGACCTTTGTGGAGAGCTCTGATCCGATCTTTGATGAAGATGTTCTTGATGAGCCGAGCCATGGTTCACTACTGGTTACTAGGCATACATTGAGTGTCCAACCGAAATCCAATGAAAAAGAACAAAGGGGGAATCTCTTTCACTCTAGATGTCTCATTTCTGACAAAGTTTGTTCTTTGATTATTGATGGAGGTAGTTGCACTAATGTGACTAGTGACACCCTTGTAAAGAAACTTGGGCTTGTTACTCGGCCTATTTCTCGTCCTTTCAGGTTGGAGTGGCTCAATGAGGCAGGGGAACAGTATGTGAAGGAGCAAGTCACAGTTCCACTCTCCATTGGCCGATATGAGGATGAGGTTGGGTGCAATGTGCTTCCCATGGATGCTTGCCATGTTCTCTTGGGCCGGCCTAGGCAATTTGACAAGAAGGCAGTGCATGATGGCTTCACAAACCGGCACTCATTTGATCACAAGGGAAAGAAGATCACCTTGGTGCCTTTGTCACCTTCGGAAGTCCATCAAGACCAGGTCCAACTTAAGAAGAACCGAGACCAAGACTCTAAGTCTGACTAGAGTGCTAATGAGTTTTTGTGGAACTCACGTGTTTCACATGAGTTTTCTAACCGGTCCTAGAAAACTCATTAGTTATATAATAAAATACTAGTATACCGAGCCTTAGTAGTTCTAAGAGAGCAAACTAGATCACCCAATGAGAAAATCCAAGTGAACCACAAATGATCAAGAGAGAAAGATAAAAGATTTAGAGGGAGAACCCGCCATAACCACCTCAAAGGCCAGACTTATCTTCGGCCAGCAGGCTTTCTCTTCCACCACCACACCACAAAACAATCAAACTTTGGAATTTTTTTTTCTTATATGGGGGTAATCAGGGGCCCGGGTTCAAGATAGATAGATAAGAAATTGAGATGAAGAATATGGAAGATGAGAAGAAATGGATTGAAAAAGAGTTACCGAGAGAGTGGCTCTGATACCACTTTATAGAACCAAAATAAGGATCACTCTTTCGGTATGGATGATATGAACTCCGAAGAGAACTGATGGATCGAGGGGTGACACTAAGGGTTGCGGAATAGCCCAAAGATACTACCAGAGATTCGAAGGTTGCCGGATGTGACGCACCGGTCCAACACAACGAAGTGGCTCGCTTGGAGATAACCTCACCAAGTGAAATATGAATGTTCTAAGCAAAGAACAACAAGAGAAAACTCAAAAGAGATGTAAGAAAAATCGATGTGATTGAGAGGGTTAAAGAGAGGGCTTCGGAGTCGATTCTGAGGCCCGAGTTCTCCTCCTAGAGGCAGAGGGGGCTGAGCTAGTAGGTCCCTTATGCTTGGTACTCTTGAGGAAGAGAACATCATCATCACCCGAGACAGTAGCCTTAGGAGTAGGCTTCTTGGCCGAGAGCTTCTCTGCAGCTTTCATGAACGCGTCCATAGCTTGTTCTCCCGTTTATCCCGACATGTTACCTGAAAAGGACAAAGCATGGAATCAATCAATCAACTAGCAAAGAGGAATATGATGTGAAAAGCTTACCCCAAATGCTGCACTGATCTAGGGCTTCTTTATTGATAAGGAAGGAGACCTGACGACGCGATGAAGGAAGCTCAAGAACCTGATCTGCAACTTCTTTCTCTTCTGGCACGGGTTTACGAGTCACGTCTGCAATCAGAAAAAGAGACAAATTAGTGTCACAATCAAAAACCATTGAAAAGAAGAGTGACCTACCCACTACATGCCAAATAAGAGAAAAGCTAGGAAGGGTTACGAAGGCAAATCTTTCTGCCCATCTACCATTAAAGATTGGATGACGCTTCCTTACGCCCTTCTCGATCTCTCGAACCAAAGCTTGATTACTACGAGGGTGGAGATAATACTTTCCCCTTGATCCAGGCAAGTCGGCTACGTAATACGAGTAGAGCACCTCGTTCACTCCTAGCACCAAACGCTCCAAATCGCCGAGGTTTTGAATCGCGATCAAGGTTCTCCAGGCTGGAGGAGTCAGCTGACCGGGAGAGATGTTCAGATGCTCCGAGAGCTTCGCGATCAACGAAGGAATACGATCTCGGAAGCCCGATTCAAAATACGCCTCGTACACCGGGACCTCATCGACTCCGAAGTCCGAAATCCGTCGGAAGGACCCAGAATCCGAATCACTAGATCTTGAGGAAGATCGTACTTCTTCCTCCACTCTTCAATATCTCTCTTCCCAATCCTAGAGATCGGACCCACCAATGGAAACCCCTTCGCTTCATCCCCTGAAGGGGCGTTCTCAACATCGTCGAGTGGAGGACTCTCCGCTTCAACCTCTGGATTAGGAGAAAGGGAAGAGGAGTTCACCGAGACTAGAGTCCTAGATCGAACCCTACTAGGTACGGGAGAGGGATCTAGGGTTTTTCTAGGGGTTTCACTGGACATCATCGAAGGTGATCTAAAAGAAAAAGAAAAGAGAAAGGAGAAGACGGCTACCTGTTGAAAGCGAGGAGAAATGTCCGAGAGAGGAAGCCGCCGAGAGAGAATCTTGAGGAGGAATGAAGAAGAAATGAGAAAAAGAAGCTTTGGTCTCGATCAAATGAGAGAAAGAAGGAAGAAACCCTAGGATGATGACCACGCGCCTCGTGTGAATCGCCACGCGATCGAATGAGTGCCAAACAAAGAAACTCAACCGTCGTTGGGCTTTTTCGCGAAGCCCACTACGTTTGAGCAATCTCATATGCAAGGCCCGTGTACCTTGAGTCTTCGAAAGGGGATCGTCATGTCCCATTTCTTCATCTAAAAGCAGGCTAAGGCATGGATCTGAATATTCCGGGAAAGTTATGACATTTAGAGCCTCGTAAAATTATTGCTTCAGTCACCAGCAAAGGTCCCGGCCTGACTCAATGAAAGAAGGCAAGGTACTCAAGGAAGACTCCTTCGTAAGAGAAAACTACCAAGGATCAAGAATACACGTTATCCCTTGATTTCCACGAGCAAATCAAGGAATAAGGGGCAAACTGTTGGGGAAAAATATCCAGACATAAGTTTTCTCCAGCTCCGGATAGGTCCTCAACATCTGGACCCTTGCTCAAGAAGAAACCAGGGACCAACCCCTGCCATAGGTCCGACCCCCTTGATTGGATCAACCCTTGAAGCAAAATAGAAGTTTTCCGCCTAAGGGGAAACTTCCATTTTTCATATTATGGAAGAGTTCCATTACTTGAAGCCGACGTCTACACCTATAAAAGGGGAGACCAAACCCTAGAAAAAGGGATCAACTTTTCGAGAGGCTAACAGATTAGAGTTTAGGCGACTAGAACTAGGGTTTATACACCAACACGTTGTAGTCCTGATCAACATACTCAATAACATCTCTTTCGCCTCGATTTCCTTTGCTTTCATACAAATCTTCTAGTGTTCCGTAGTACTAAAACGATCCTACATAAAAATACCATAACAAATAGCATAGCCAGTAAATTCAGCAGCAGCAAGTCCAACCTTTTTAATATCAGAAAATTTTTGACAATCAAACACAACTTCAATTTTTCTTTCCCATTCAAGAAAAGCATCCGGATCATTTTTGCCATCAAAACTTGGAATTTTCAAATTCAAACCACCCAAGCCATCATTAATTCTTTTATTTCTACCAAAAGGATTGACATCACCTCGGTTTTGATGCCTAGGAATTCTCCTCGGACGGTTGATGGATCGATCATCATCATAAGACTCTTCTCGGATTTCTATGTCGGACCGGCTGTTCCTCCTTGGATGGTCACGTCTGGTTCTGGTTCGTGACTGATTTTGTCGGCCCTGAAGTTCATCTAGCCTCTGATGGATCGCCTCTAAATCTGTATTCAACAAGTTAGACATAGAATCATTGAGAGCACGCATTTGCAAGTTAGATAATCCGGCAAGTGAGTTTCCAGGTCGGTTTCTTTCTTCTTCACTATCCATGGTTTCCTGAAAACTTAAAGAAGGTAAAGTTAGAGTAAAAACCTCACACTCTCAAGTGTTTATCCTCACCCACACACGTGTTTCACTCAAATTTTGGTAATCACACAAGAGAGTTCCTCCCAAAGTTCTAAGAGAGCAAACTAGATCACCCAATGAGAAAATCCAAGTGAACCACAAATGATCAAGAGAGAAAGATAAAAGATTTAGAGGGAGAACCCGCCTTAACCACCTCAAAGGCCGGATTTATCTTCGGCCAGCAGGCTTTCTCTTCCACCACCACACCACAAAACAATCAAACTTTGGAATTTTTTTTTCTTATATGGGGGTAATCAGGGGCCCGGGTTCAAGATAGATAGATAAGAAATTGAGATGAAGAATATGGAAGATGAGAAGAAATGGATTGAAAAAGAGTTACCGAGAGAGTGGCTCTGATACCACTTTATAGAACCAAAATAAGGATCACTCTTTCGGTATGGATGATATGAACTCCGAAGAGAACTGATGGATCGAGGGGTGACACTAAGGGTTGCGGAATAGCCCAAAGATACTACTAGAGATTTGAAGGTTGACGGATGTGACGCACCGGTCCAACACAACGAAGTGGCTCGCTTGGAGATAACCTCACCAAGTGAAATATGAATGTTCTAAGCAAAGAACAACAAGAGAAAACTCAAAAGAGATGTAAGAAAAATCGATGTGATTGAGAGGGCTAAAGAGAGGGCTTCAGAGTCGATTCTCAGGCCCGAGTTCTCCTCCTAGCGGCTGATAGTGCTCAAATTACCCAGTAGAGCTTACTCTCTCAAATAAGAGGTACAGCTGTAGTACTTAGGGATCGAATCACGAGGAGCTAGGGAACCAATTAAATAAAATCTACTAATCAATCCTAGGCAAGGTTGGTTTATATGATAGAAATGAAAATAACAAATCCTAAAATGAGCAAGGCAGTTGCTCTAACTAACAATATGAAGGGTTGTTTAAATGGGATAAAGAGTGCTAGACATAGGGTTTCTATTCAGGAATGGAGATTATAATCTCTATAAATGCTTTAATAAGTTGCTTGCATGATACTATAGATCTCAGCCGCTTAACATATGTGAATGAATCACTGGTTAAAATATCTAGATCTCTGGCCACACCTTTCGCATGATGACACAGAAAAAGAGTCGGTCGATATCCTTTTGAGATATCGAGCGATACACCTTTCGCGGCACCGATCGATTTACCAGTAGGGTATCGATCGACGGCTTCTAGATCTGCCTAGGCGCGAACCGAATATGACCGCGAGGTCTCAAGGAGGAACTGTCGTTCTTCTCAACGGGAAACAGGCATCGCTCAAATGGATAATTCAAGATAATCTAAGATCCTAGTGATCTATGTTCTAGTTAGCTACTCTAAAACAAGCATAGGGTACAATCCATTTGATGAGTATCACAACTTAGCAATTATAGCTTGGGGCTAATCCCACAAACCTATTTAAACCCTAGATCTAACAAGTAGACTACTCAGACATAGCTAAACAATTCATAACAATAGATAGATGAAAGAATTGCATAGATAGAATAAAGTAGAAATACAAAAGGAGATGAGAAATCTCTCCAATCTCTCTCAAACAAATAAAACTCTAGTCTCTCTCTCACACTCTCTGCTTTGGTTGTGAAAAGCTTCAAGCTTCAAAGGGTTTCAAAACTTGCCGTCAAAAAGACTTTGCAGGAGTATTTAAGCATTTCCATTAGGTTAAAAACTCGTCAGGGGCAATCTCGTAATTTGGTGAAGTCTTGGTGAAGTAGTCGGCTAAACCATTTCGTCCTCGATATCGATCGACAACACTGAATGTGTATCGATCGATTATAATCTTCTAGTACGCGGATCTTCTCAGCTACATCGATCGACAACTCAGGATGAGTATCGATCGATTATAATCGCAATGTTGACTTCCGACTTAGTCTTGAATGGTCAACTCGGGTGTATCATCTCTTGTACTCCAAAATGCTCCAAAAACATCACTTTCTCACAAAATGCTCCTGAACCTGAAAACATACCTAACAGGCTAGAAAACAGATTAAATATATAGTAAAACACTAGTATACCATGGTTAAAAACGGGTAAAATCCATGGTATATCAACTCCCCCAGACTTACTCCTTTGCTTGTCCTCAAGCAAAAACAGTAGTCTTTGGAAAATGTTTGGAAATAGCAGGAACTCAAGGATTCAATATATTGAAGTCATCACTCTATGGGTTCGCAATTCATGTCTAAACATCCTAATCACAGAAGTTCATCATGCCTTATCCTAGCTTAGCAACCAATCTCATCTAGTCAACAACTTAGCAATTCTCATCTGACATTCCCCTCTACTAACCTCATTTCTTAACATAAAATAAAGTGCAGGCTTTACCTTGGGAGTATCGATCAAAGAACACATGGATTCAACTCAAACAAGTATCTGAACACACATGTAGTCTTCTCTGATTCCTTTCTCCCCTCTTCTCTCTTCACTGAATCTCTTATTAGTTTCAATTTCAACAGGTTTCGATGCCACATAGGTCATCTAGTTCATCTCATTGACATTTGCATTGTAACTCATACATTTTTGACAAAGTGTAGCGAATATTGGGGTCACAGGAATCACTCCTACCCCTCGTTTCCACAATGTGTGATCATCCTTGAGATTTAGAATACTGGGGTCGCAGGAATCACTCCTACCCCTCTGCTTCTCAAAAAATCATTTCAATCTTTTATAACATAAACATAGATCTCGAGGTGCCGAAGAGAGCGAAGGAAGGGAACCAGAAACACACAGACTTTTTACCTTCCAGACTTGTAAGAGGATTCCGATCTAGTGATATCCAAGCTCCAAGACAAGCAAATAAGTCAATATTAGTGTTGGAGGTCGGCTTTGGTTCCTTCAAACAATCTTAGCTAGTGAATATAGATAGCAAGTTGATCCGCTTTAGCATCTTTAGTACTATCTGCAATCAGTAATCTAGAATGGTGCTAAAGAGTGGTCAGACAAACAAATAATAATCCATATCAATGTTCCTATTTAATACTTATGCGAAAAATAATTTTGAAAAACAATTTAAATAAAAACACATATTAGTAAACTCCCCCCCAGACTTAAATTACACTGTCCCAGTGTAACATCCGGTGGTGAGGTAAATAAAATAAAACATAATAAATATAACAAGTTAGAATGAATAAACCTGATCGACAAGATGTCGATCGATTCGTAGTGGTATACGTCGATCGTTAGTAATGGGCGTGTGGTGTCGAGCGATATGAATGGTGAATGTCGGTCGATGGAATTATCATTCTACTTGGATGTAATAATACTGCAAAATAAATTTGAAAAAGAAAAGAAAAATAAAAGCAAAAAGAAAAATAAAATAAAATAAAGAAAAGAAAACCTAATAGTGGGTTGCCTCCCACTCAGCGCTTGGTTATAGTCATTTAGCTTGATTGTGGTAGGTGAGTGACTCATGGTGTGCAGTGAGGGTTTTTGTTCGCTGGTGGGCAAACACTTCCCTCATCTTTGGACTCAGCAGCAGTGAAGCTTCTTGTGGTATCACCTGATCTTGTCCATCTAGGAGATATCTTTGCTAAATCGGCTTTTATGACTTGCAACCTTCTGACCAAATCTTCTGTGTCTAACTGATGCTGATAGAAGTTAAATCTACAATGCTCAGGTAGATCTGCGTGTTGGTCTTTGGCGTGCTGGTCCTGAATCTGTTGATCCTTATCGGCCAAAGCGGCGGTATCGATCGATGCTACAATTGGTATGTCGGTCGCTTCGCTTGGATCACTGTCGATCGACTCCGTGTCAGCTTTGTCGATCGATTCTGAACGTTGGCCTTGGTACTCAAGATTGCTCTGCATAGTGCGTATCTCATTCTTCAAGAGACCAGTAGCTCTGCAAAGGTTGTGTCACTCTTTCATTGAGAGTCTCCTCAATGTTATCACTTCTTTCTGTGAGTCTCTTCTCCATAGAATTCATGGTTTCGTAAAGCTGATCTTTGATATCATCAAATTCTGCTGCAGTGCATACTCTCTTCGCTGGTGGTGGCTCGCTGTCGATCGATATTGGTTTAGGCCTGTCGATCGATGCTTCGTTGCTGTCACGGAGATCAATATAAGCTTGAACAATGCTCATGTCTCTTTCTAGCTTGTCCAGCTGCCGTGACATTGTGTGTTGGCATCGTAGGATAGGAGAACTGAAAATTTCATGCTTTCGTATGTACGATTTCATCTTATCTTCCAGTTCTGCGAACCTCGTGTCGATCGACGACGAAGGATGTGTGTCGATCGATGGAAAAGTAGCATTCTGAGCTTGGTCATTCTGGCGAATTGTATCCAACTCTTTCTGTAGAAGATCGATCCTCTTGCTTAACCATTCGACATTGTTGTTGAGAGGGCTGTAGACGTCTCCAATCCGTGTATTGATGTAAGCAACCTCCCATTAATCTTTCTTAGGTGATGAACATTCTGGTCGGTCCATGGATGTAGTCTTGCCGATGTCGATCGATGGTACAGGTACTCTGTCGGTCGATACTGGTGGCGTAGCCTCTTTCTCAAGCGTGGTCAATATGTTTCCAAGCTCCACTCTTATCTCAGCCATATCATTCTGGAAGTCTTTGTAACTGACATCCAAAGGCTGGAAAGTGTCTTCCACCAATGTGCGCATGTTTGCCTCAAGGTGCGCCTGAGCTCTCCATACATCAGTCACCATATCATCCACCTCCTCTCTACTGTAGGGCACTGGTGGTGGTGTGTATGCATGGTAAGGGCGTGTGTGTATTGGAAGTTGTAAGCAACCTCTGTGAAAAAGGGATGCTCTATCCAAAAGTCTCTTTACTTGCTCCTTGGTAACATGGATGATCTCACCATCAACTCCTCTAGCATAGCCAAACTCATCTCTGTAGACACCATATTCATCCTTAGTCTCCCACTTGAATCTCCTGGATCCATCGGTAGTGAAGGCACGTCGTCCAAACTCCAGTCGTCTGTCGGGCGATCGGACTCTCGGTCTGTCGATCGATCCTGGATATCCGCCGTCGATCGACGGTGTTGAAACGATGTCGATCGATTGTGAATGTCGAGGTTGACCGAAGTGTTGAGGAACTGGATCCTCCCTTGTGTTGGTGTTGTGGTTGTCCTGGACGTGTTGTAGGATGTTTGGATGGCTACGTTGCTGTGTGAACAGGTTTTCTGGTCCATTGGCAACTTGGAGGATGTCTGCTATGTCCTCTCTGGTTATGTGCAGAACTCTTCCATCCATAGCTCTTGCATAGCCATCTGTGTCCCTGAAAATTCCAAATTCATCAGGTGTTAGTGAAACGTTCCTGATATCATAAGGTTCATGAGATCTCGGTTGAGCTCTGTTGAAGGTGTCGATCGATGGGTGTGTGGTGGTGGCGGTCGATGGTGCACGTCTAGCTGCACGGTTGGATCGATTGATCATGTTGTTGCAGTCTTCCATTGATGAATCTCTGAATGCTGGAAGCTGCTGGGTAGAAGGTGAAAAGTTTTGAATTTTCGTGGCTTGAGTTGTCAACCTTTTATACCCATGTGTTGCCCTAATCGGTGAAATTCCGATTTTGTCCTTTAAGTCGTCCGGGTTAATATCGATCGATATTATACTGGCAATGTCGATCGATGGACGATGTCGTTTTGCTGGATGAAGTAGATAATCGATCGATGGTGGGCGTTTGATGTCGATCGATTGTGGTGCAAATCTGTCATTCTCCAAGTAGATTTCCCAAGCTCTCTCTTCCCAATAGTCTTCATCATATTCTTCACTGTGGTCTCCACTGTGGGAAGAGGTGGCTATGTCTACTGCAAAACTCTCATGAAATCCGCTATCTGCCCAACTCCTTATTGAGTAATCATCTTCCTTTCGGTTGGGTGGGATGGCGAAATTCGGGTAGCAATGATCTGGTAGATCGAGTTCATCATCCGGTGGGTCTCTGTCGATCGATGATCCATAGTTGTTGTCGATCTCCTCTGACTTGAATGTGTCGATCGATGACGTCAAAGTACTGTCGATCGATCCCGAGTACTCTGTCTCGTACTCAACTTCACAATGACAAACTGCGATGATACCAGTATCATCTTCCTTTACCACTAATTTGGCTGGTGGTTTGTCAAGCTTGACAGGGTCGTAGTGGATATCTGGATCTATCATAGTCAAGCACATCCTGTTGGTCTTCATGTCACATATGGCTCCTACTGTAGCCATAAATGCTCTTCCAAGTAAGAGGGAAGAGTTCCAATTTAGCTTGATGTCTAGGACATGAAAATCCACAGGGACGATAGCATCACCAATGTGCACCTCTAGGTCTTTGATGAAGCCTCCAGAGTTTCTCTGAGAGTAATCCACGAAAGTAAAGATCTGTGGTGAAGGCTCTACTTGCAGGCCCAGATGGTCTGCCATGACCTTTGGTAAGATGCTGACTGATGAACCAGTGTCACATAGTGCGTGAGGAAATTCAATACCTTGTACCACACAGGGTATTGCAAACTTCCCAGGATCACTCTTCTTTAGCAAAGTAATCCTTTTCCTCATCTCTTCTCTGACGTTGTCAAACCTTCTCCTAATGTCAGTTTCAGTCTCCCTTGTTTCTCTGAAGAACATCCACAATCTCTTTGTGAAATAAACCTCCTCAAAAGGTTTCTCTGGTGGGATTCCGATAACTCTCTTAGTGAAACCATCAATCTCCTTTTCATTAGCTTCCCTCTTAAGGTTCTTAGGAATCTTCTCCTTCCGACTCCTTAACCTTCTTCCTTCAGTTCCCTCTGATGTAGGTGTAGTGTCTGAAGGGTTACTAGTTATTTCGGTAGGGGTAGCTTGTGGTTTCGGTGTGGGTCTGAGTGCATTGATTCGGTTGCTGTCTATCGATGGTAGTTGCACTCGGTATATGAGAGGTGCGTGTCGATCGATAGGTGGAGAATAGGATCGATCGATACGGTTCTCTTCATTGTGTCGATCGATGAGTGGCTCGTCTCGTCGGTCGATATCTTCGTAGGTGTGGGTGGGTGGGTATGGATGAGAAGCCGTGAATTCAGCATGTGTCAATATCCTAACCGCGTTGCAGTCTGCAAGCGTATCCGGAAAAGACATCGTCGATGTCGATCGATGTGGACTAGTTGGTGTCGATCGACACCATTGTGATCCACCGAGACTTAGCGAACTTTCCACTTCAAAGTCTCCTTCTTGTAGCTTCTCCTGTTTCACCACTTGCCAGAAATCATCATCTATGATAGCATTGACGTGGTGTTTCCTATTTCCTTCCCCTACTTCCTTAGAAGTTCCAATCCTCCTGATAGAGTCTTCAGTCTGGACAATCTGTGTCTCAAGTTTCTTAACTTGAGTGCAGATGGTATCTATCCTCGTGGTCAGATTGTTAAAGACAGAATCAATCTTCCCATTGAAGTCTACTGTAAGCTTCTGCTGACCTTCCAGAACTCTATCAATCATGGCATCAAACTTACTCTCCTGGGTGGGTGGCGGTGGGTTTTGGTAAGCTGAGTTGCCGTAGTTCCTTGTGTTGGTGAAGGGTTTCTGATACTGTGAACTCTGGTTGTAGTTACTCTTCTGACCACTGCCAAAGAAGTTTCTGTTTCCACTCTGGTTTCCATATCTCTGAAATCCAGTACCTCCAATGTAGTTCACATCTTCCTCTGTATCATCCTCTCTAGCCTCTCCTTCTTCAGCTGAGCAGACTGGCTGCCCCAGAAATGCATGTAAAGCGTCTATCTTGGCTCTGACTTCATTCATCTGGTCTTCACCGATGGCTGCAACCGATTTCTTCTTGTCAGAGTCAGTGTTCTTGGTGCTGCTGCTGTTGGCTAGGTTCTCAATAAGTCTCACAGCCTCTATTGGATTCCTAGTGTTGAAGTTCCCCTCACTAGCAGTATCAAGAGCCATCTGATACCTTAAGGCGATACCTCTGTAAAAAGTGCTTAACAGCTGCACTTCATTGAATCCATGGTGTGGACAGTCTCGCTGGAAGAACTTGAATCTGATCCACGCGTCTTTAAAAGTCTCACTAGGCTTTTGCGCGAAAGTGGCTATTTTGCTCCTTAAGTCTTCAGCGCGTGCCTCATCAAAGAAATTACGCAGGAAGGCGTTTTTGATGTCGGCCCAGGATGTCAGTGATCCTGTAGGTAGCTGCTTGAGCCAGTGCGAAGCTTCTCCAATCAGTGAGTATTTGAAGAGCTTGCAGAGTAGGTAGTCCTCGGGGACTCCATCCATACGAATAGCAGCGATAAGATCCTCGAACCTCTCCAGATGGTCCATAGGATGCTCGTGTGATTGCCCAGAATAAGGTATCTGAGACACGAGAGAGTAGTACTGAGGCTTGAGCTCGAAGTTCGGCTTCTGAATCTCTGGAAGTCGAATAGCTGATCTGTTGGTGTAGTACTCGTCTGGACGGTTATAGTCTGCCAACGATCGTGTTTGAGCTTCTCCTGTAGCCTCAGCTTCAGGTTTCAGGGATTATGTTTCCTGTGCATCTAGCTTCTGACCTGTTGCATTACGCAAATGACCATCTTGGTCATACAGGTTTCCATTCTCGCCCTGCGTGAGAATGACAATCG